>NC_132783.1:5514979-5683617 GCF_048418805.1 Vulpes vulpes | reverse complement strand
GAAAGAAGAGAAGAGAAGAGAAGAGAAGAGAAGAGAAGAGAAGAGAAGAGAAGAGAAGAGAAGAAGAGAAGAGAAGAGAAGAAAGAAGAGAAGAGATGGAGAAAGGAAATCTACCAACCAAGAAGGAAGAAAAACAACTTAAAAAAAATGAGGAAAAATGAGGAAAATTTGCACTGAGTAAATTGCCTGCTCTCATGCAACCCTATGGGATTATAAATGGTAAAATTACTTTACAGAGCAATTTGACCATATCAAGAAATTTTGAATGTAGTCTTACTCTATGACCCTAGACTTCTACCTCAAGTGTGCATAGGAGCTATATACATAACATTTATTATGTCATTATTTGTAACATTTGGAAATAACCCACATGGCTTACTACAATGGAAAGCCAAACTGTGGTATATTCACAAAATAGAATATTATGCCAAAATTAAAATGAATAAACTAGGATTGCATATCAATGGGAATAAATCAAACCTCATAAATTAAAGTCACACAAACTGGGAAAGTAGCTCATCAACATAATTAGATTGAGATACTTTGTCAAAGATCAAAATGGAAAATGATGTTATAGTTTACTTACATAAACAAAGAGATTACAGTTAGGGGAAAGACATAAAAGTCATAATTAGGAATACCTCTGGAAGGGAGAAAAGGACATAAAAAAATGAAATTTGAAAAAAGTAAAAGGCTTTGATCTATTTTATTTCTTCAACAAAAAGTTCCAAAGTGAATTTGATAAAGTTGTCATAATAAGAGAAAAATAAGTAAAATAATAAGAGAAAAATAGTATGCGATTTTTGTTTTATTATTTACCATGTTTCTGTATATTAATATATAATCCAATCATATATTATAAATATTGATAATAAATTTTAGCAGTTTTTGTGTAAAACATACAATTTTTCACAATAACATACAGTTGATACATTTAAAAAATTTTTCTTTTGTTTTCATGAAGTTCTCTTTTTTAATTGAAGCATAATCAACATACAATGTTATACTAGTTTCAGGTGTACAAAATATAGATCCAACAATTCTATACATCTCTCAATGCTCATCAAGATAAGTGTAGTCATCCTGTCACCATACAGTATTATTACAATATTATTGACTATATTCCCTATGTTGTACTTTTCATCTCCATGGCTTATTTGTGTTATAATTAGAAATTTGTACCTTTAATCCCCAAATCTATTTCACCCTGCCCAAACTGACCTCCCCTCTGGCAACCACCAGTTTGTTCTCTGTATTTAAGAGTCTGTTTTTATTTGTTTGTGTGTTTGTTTTGTTTTAGATTTCACGTGTAAGTGAATCATATGGTATTTGTCTTCTCTACCTGACTTATTTCACTTAGCATAATACTGTCTAGGTCCATCTGTGCTATCACAAACGGCAAGATTGCATTCTTTTTATGGCTGAGTAATATCCCATTATATATATAATATATATACCACATATATATAATATATAATATAATATATATACCACATCTTTCTTTAATTATGTTTTTATTTTAATTTCAGTATAGTTAACATAAAGTGTTATATTAGTTTCAGGTGTACAACATAGTGATTCATTATTTCTGCATATCATTAGTCAGTTCTCATGAGGGTAAGCATACTCTTAATCTCTATCACCTATTTCAGCCATCCTCCCACCCACCTCCTCTCAGATATGCTTTATTTTAAAAGAGTATCCCCAGTTAAAGTTATTATTGATATTTTTAACATGAACATTTTTTACTTGAAGCATACTTCAGAATACATGGTTATTGAAGATATATATAACATTCCATCCAAGAAAAATAGAATACACATTTTCTTCAAATGTACACAGAAGAATACCCTGGTTAAATCACAAAAAGAGGTTTAACAAATACCACAAATTTAAGACTGAAATCAAAAAAAAAAAAAAAGAAGAAGAAGAAGAAGACTGAAATCATACGAAGTATATTTTCCAACCACAATGGTACAAAACTAAACATCAACAGTTAAATAAAGCTGGAAAATCTACACTGTAAATATTAAATATTTAATATATAAACATAAACAACACACTACTGCACAAACAATGAGCCAAATAAGAAATCAAATGGCAAGTCATAATATGTATCAAAACAAAAGAAAAAGAAAACACAATATTCCAAAAACTATAGGATGCAGCAAAAGCAGATGTTAGATTGAAATTTATGCTATAAGTGCTTGTATTAAGGAAAAAAGTACAAATAAGCATTTAACATTACACTTAGGGAACTAGAAAAAGAAGAAACTTAGCTGACATTTAGTAGAGGGAGGAAATAACAAAGAAAAATCAGAAAAAAATAAGAGACCAGAATAAACAATAATTTAATATTGAAAGTAATGATCAGTGTCTTCAAAGAAATAAACAAAATTGGTAAAGCTTTAACTACATTAAGAAAAAAGAGAGAAGGGACACCTGGGTGGCTCAGTGGTTTGGCGCCTGCCTTCAGCCCGGAGCATGATCCTGGAGACCTGGAACGGAGTCGCACTCCCTTCAAGGAGCCTGCTTCTCCCTCTGTGTCTCTGCCTCTCTCTCTGTGTCTCTCATGAATAAATAAATAAAATCTTTAAAAAAAAAAAGAAAAGAAAAGAAAGAAGACTCAAAAAACAAAATGAGAAATGGAAAACAATATAACACAAAACCAGAGAAATGCATACTGTGGTAACCAGATTATGATAAATAATTATATACTAACAAATCAGACAACTTAGAAAATAAAACAGATAATTGCAAAAAATTGAACAAGTTATCATGATTGAATCACAAATCTTAAATTCATGAAATAAGGGTTCTTCTTAGACCATAACAAGAATGAAAGTTGAATTTCGAATCAAAACTCTCCCAGCACAGAAAAGCCCAAGACCACCGGGATTCATTAGTGAATGCTAACAAACATTAAAATAATAATAGTAATAATAATAATAATAATAATAATAATATAAATGACTTAAAATCTTACAAATAATGGAATAGAGGAAACGCATTCAAAATCAATCCATGAGGCCAGTGCTAGCCTCATTCCAAAGCAAGATGAAAACATACAAGAACAAAAATTTCTAGTATGTCCAATGTAAGTATTGCTACTTCAGCTTTCTTTTGACATCCATTTACATGAAAATATTTCTCCATCTCTACACTTTAAATCTCGGGGTATCTTCAGGTCTAAAATGAGTCCTTGTAGGAAGCATATAGATGGATATTTTTTAATCCATTCTGAAACCCTATGTCTTTTGATTGACGTGTTTAGTCAATTTACACTCAAGGTAATTATTGATAGCTATGTATTTATTGCCATTTTATTATTTATTTTGCTGCTGTTTCTGGAAATTTTCTTTGATCAAGAAAGGATCACTTTTGTCACGTTTGGACTTTCCTTCCCACTGAAACAGCCTCCTGTAATATTTCTTGCAGGGTTGGTTTACTGATCATGAACTCTGTTAGCTTGTGTTTTTCTGGTAAACTATTCTTCTATTCTGAATGAGAGTCTTGCTGGACAGAGTATTTTTGGCTGCAGATTTTTTCACATTCAACATTTTGAATATATCATGCCGCTGTCTTCTGGCTTGCCAAGTTTCTGTTGAGAAATCTCCAGCTAGCCTTATAGGTTTTTTCTTTGTAAGTTAAAGACTTATTTTGTCTTGTTGCTTTTAAGACTTTTTCTTTATCACTATATTTTGTAGATTTAATTATAATATGTCTTGGTGTTACTCTGCTTTTCTTGGGAATTCTCTGTGCCTCTTTGATTTTTTTTAAGTTTTTTTTTTTAATTTATTCATGAGAGACAGAGAGAGGCAGAGTAATAGGCAGAAGGGGAAGCAGGCTCCTTACAGGAAGCCCGATGTCTGGGGTCCCTGAGCCAAAGGCAGATGCTCAACTGCTGAGCCCCCCAGGTGTCCCTGTACCTCCTTGATTTTAATGTCTGTTTCCTTCCCCAGATTAGGAAGTTTTCTGGTATTATTTTTCGAAATAATATTCTGCCCCCTTTTTTCTCTTCTATTTCCAGGACTTCTGTATTACAAATATTTTTTGTGTTTGATGTGTTTGTTATTTTCCATTATTTTATCTTCTAGGTCACTAAATCATTCCTCTACTTCTTCCAGCCCACTGTTCATTACATTAAGCCTATTTCCAATCTTATTTATTGAATTCTTCATTTCTGATCATTTAAAAACTTTTTTATCTCTGTGATAAGGGTCTCATTGATATCTTCTATTTTTTTTTCCTTAAGCCCAATGAGTATCCTTATGCTTATTATTGTTGCTTTAAATTCTCCATCAGACATGTTACTTATATATGTTTTGCTTAGATTTCTGGCCATGGTTTTATTTTTTTCTTTCATTTGGGATAAATTCCTCCATACTGGCATTTTGTCTAAGTCTCTGCCTTCTTCTCTATATTAGCAAAGCCAGTTATAACTCCTATTCCTAAAAGTAATGGTCTTGTAAAGAAGATGTCATGTAGTGCCCAGGGCCTGGGACTTATTAGGGAGTGTCTCTGGCATGTGCTGTGTGTGCTCTGCTGTTGCGTTTTAGTTGCTTTGTCCTTCGGGCCAGTCATCTGCAGAGGCTCTCCTTCCTTGCTGTGGGCAGTTTTTGGTCCCTGTCCTGAATGTGGTGAGTTTTAAGTAGGTGCATCCAGTCTACTTGTGAAATGAGACTCGACACAAACCACTAGAAATGAGGCTGTGTAGAACTCTTTCGTTGGAAGATGTGGTGTGGGCAAGTGATTATACTGGTCTTCTGGGGGAAGGATCTGCCATGCTGAGACTGAAGCAAGGTTGACCAAGAAGGGCAGCTCCAGAGGAGCATGACGTGGGGGTGTTTTGTTTTTTTTTTTTTTATAAGCTAATCAGGCAGCCAGTGAACTTTGCCTCCCAGGGACGCTCTCCAAGACTCATGAATAATCTCCCTACTGTGTGCACCAGGGATTGTTCAGACCACTGCCAAGTTGTCTGTCCCTAAGTTGTTTGCCTGCCTTCTCTTCAGGAGCAGGGAAGTGCCCTTTAGGCTTTATCTCAGTGAAAGCAGATGGCCTTTAAAACCTAACTCTGGGAAACGAATTAGGGGTGGTGGAAGGGGAGGAGGGTGGGGGGTGGAGGTGAATGGGTGACGGGCACTGAGGCGGCACTTGACGGGATGAGCACTGGGTGTTATTCTGTATGTTGGCAAATTGAACATAAATAAAAAAATTATTATAATAAATAAATAAATAAATAAATAAATAAATAAATAATAAACTCTAGGCTTTAAACCCCACTGGTCCCAAGAACTCATTTTCCAAGTCAATGACTTTGGGGAAATGTTTTCCATGTGGGTTCCCCTGTGTGCTCTTCTCTCTCTCTCCCTCTTCTCTGAGACCATGACTCTCTACTCTCCACAACACCTGTGATCTGTTTCTCTTTTAAACCTCATCTGTACGCTTCCTACCATCTTCAATCTGGCCTATTCTCTTCCTTTAGTTGTGAAGTCTGTCAGTCCTCAGGTTTATTTCTGGGGTATTTAGGGTGATTTGATAGTTTTCTAGATGGGTTCATGAATGAGGTGAGCCTAGGCTCTTCCTCATTTGCCACCATGTTTCATAAATGTGGACATTGAGTAAGAAAAATAAAAAGTAAACTGGAATTTAGTTTCTTTAGTTTCTTAAAATTGTTTTGAATATAACATTAGGTAAAGGTATAATAAATATGTCAATCTTAAGCTTCTTTGAAGTAGTTAAATCAGAGCAAGGAGAGAAGTTTAATAAGGTGTTTTTATTTTTTTCATAGACCTATTTAATTTTAATTGTGCAGTAATGTGCTGAGTATCAAGGCTTGAAACTTATGAAAATTAAATTGGAAGTTATCTTGGAAGAAGCCTTTAACATATGAAATATACAATAGTAAATATACAGAATTTTTTAAAAATTGCCATTTAGAAAATTATTAATTTACACATGTGAAACATGGCTATATTATGAAATATGGCTAACATTCCCTAGCATGACTCTTTCTCTTTGAACAACATGAAACAATATATTCAAAAGAGTAGCTGCATTGGTGATATATTTAAGCTGATATCCTAATTTTTAAAGAAATGAGTTATGTACATTTTGTGAGTATTTGTGTTTCATTTTTCCTTCCAAGAAAATATTAAGGAAGATGAAAACTAATGGACCATGTCAACATTAACTCTAGTCTGTGAAATATGTAAAAAATAAAACAAGAAAGAATGAATGAAACATATTATTTTGTCAGATTTCTTTGACTTTCGGTTAGAGTTTTCATGATTGAGTGTAGTTTAATAGCCAGATGAATAAGTGAATGTAATCTCCTCTTGTATTAATATAAATATAATACATAATGTGAACTTGAAGGACTAATTTCTGAATTTTGGGTAGAGTTAGTGGGTTAATATGTGGTGCTTAGTAAAGCAGTTAATTTCATTAATTCCATGATCACGTTATACATCCTCAAGTGTGAATCACTTAGTAAACATTTTATTACTATTGATGAAAAAATGAGTAAGACAGTGTACCCCACTGCCTGTTTTCACTAGGAAAAATAAGTCATGACAAAAAGAGGAACAATAATTTGAAAGAACATAGTGAAAAATGAAGGAGAGGAAAACCTTTCCTTTTTTTCCCTTCGAAGTTCTTTGGCTGGTCTAATAATTATATTGACATAAGACAGATTAACAGTAGAAAGACAAATTCAGTTTGTCAAGCAGAGAGATTTGGACTTGGGGTAGCTAGTGGAGAAGTAGCAAAGTTTGTTTATATAGCCATTGGAGCCCCAAATTCCCTAACTCTGGCAATAAGGATTCTATACTCCCCAGGTGCAGGAAGGATACCCTTCATACGGAGAATTTACTTCCCATTTTCAGGAGGACAAAATGGTTCAGATTGTTTTTATCGCACTACCTGTTTCTTAATTAACTTTAATTAAAAGCAATCAATATGTGAATCTATATGTATATTTTAGAGTTGTGTATTATGATCCCCTTCAGAATCATATAGACCTGAAAGATGAAGGACGTCTAAAATCAGTTTTATGTATATCTTAGAAATTTGGATAATGGGAAAGAGAAAGATCACTTCTATGAATTTCAAACTGGAGGTGCACCTGTTAATGTTCTAGTAGTAACTCAGAACCTGTGGATACTCACTCCTGGGACAACAGCTCATTCATTCATTGCTTCACTTAATATATATCATAAACAAAACAATTGTGTTGGTAAAGTCTTGACATCGAGCTGCTTGTAGATTTTGTAGGAAATGGGCAAAACCACACTTTGTCCTGATATTGCCTTGGGGAAATGCAAAGTCCAGTAATGGAGAGACAAATTGCTGTATAGACTGAAAGAAGACCTACAGAAACTCTTCTGAGGCTGAGACCTAAAGTCTGGTGGAAATGGCCAAGCAAAGAGAGGAGTGGGATATGTGCGTGTATGTGTGTGTGTGTGTGTGTGTGTGTGAGAGAGAGAGAGAGATAGAGAGAGAGAGAGAGAGTTGGGGCAGCCCTGGTAGCTCAGTGGTTTAGCACCGCCTGCAGCTCAGGATGTGATCCTGGAGACCCTGGATCGAGTCCCACATCAGGCTCTCTCTGTATGATGCCTGCTTCTCCCTCTGCCTCTCTCTCTCTGTGTGTCTCTATGAATAAATACAATCTTAAAAAAAAAAAAAAAACAGAGAGAGAGTTGACTTGAGCTGCAAGTTTTAAAAAGTGACCTCTTTTCTTTATTGCTAAGGCACTGAATCATAGAGTAGGGTGAAAGCTATTTTACAAGCCCATGAATCTCTATATTTATTCATACCAACTACCCATAGGACAAATAGTATGTCTTTGGATCTTTTATATTTTTAACTGTATGTAATAAAATGCAAATGTCTTAAATTTTATTGCTGAAATGAGAGTAACCATTTTTCCCTGAAATGGACACTAAAAGATCAATGACTATGAGGAATAGGGACACATAATTTTGAAGTTAAGAATCTTTCTCTGTGTTGAAAATACGGAGAATCTCTGATCGACAGCATCAATATCCAATTTGGTAAACTTAAAGCTGTGCTGAAGTATCATTAGCCATTCTCCAAGGTTTTCTAAAACCCCAACAATACCTGATAATATGGTAAAATACACACCTTCATACAAATTTGGGTCATTTTCTGCAGGTTAAGTAGTCCAAATATGTTAAACATATTAATAACTCTATGAGATCAGGATGATGAACAGCATTCTTTGAAATTCATTTTTAGTTGCACAATTATGGGCAAAATTATATTTATAGAATTAATTGCAGCAAAGATAGGTAAGCAGTGATAACGTGACTAGAACATGGTGGTAGAGAGGATGTCTAGAGAAGTGGAATCCAATATTTATTTAGAAAAAATGAAATAGCATAGCCACCTCTGGCAACTGCAGAAAGTAAAGGGCAGATATGTTTCCGATGATTACAGGTTTTCTAACCTGAGAAACTTGGACCATCAAAGTGGGCCAATTTTTAAGAAAGACCCTTGCCTGACTTCGAGTCAAATAGATAACAAAAAAAGAAAAGAAAATTGCAAATGTGCCAATTCCATAAATATGAGGCAAACTGCATGATAAACCCGTTGGAAGATCAATTTTAGCATTTGGGACATAAAGTTACGAGATACTGAAACAGGAACGTCAGTTAAGAAGTGTTAGTATAGATGAACTTTGACAGTCTTCTTCCCTCGCATTTTATTGTTATTCTTTTCTTTTTCAGTGGATACATCGTCCTGATTTACCATGAGACCAGCTTTGCCTGCTCTTTCTATACTTGCTGCCTTTTTCAGGATAACTTCAAAATAGTAAGCTTCAAACAATGGCTTCGGTGGCAGAGGCTTCTAAGAGTTTTGATGACACATATTGTAATCAGCTAAGCAATTTTAAGTCACACCTGGGTCACTGAGTATCCTAAGACTATGTCCTTCATGGATCCTGCAGGGATTTTAATAGGAAAAGGCATGGTGTTCTTTGTCCTTGAATAAGTTTTGGGTAAGCAATTGTCAAAAAGAACAAGTTGACAATTGAGAATCTTGGAGTGTGTTGAAAGGCCCCCTTTCAGTCAAGAAGTAGGAACTAATCTGAAAGCCATATGTCCACTCTTTATACACAGATTCACTTGTAGAACATCCTTGGAGACCTTATTCACCATCCAATGTACTAAAGACAGAAGTTATATATATAATTGAGACTTACATGTAGAAATGTCTGCTGACCTTATTTTTGCAAGGTCACAAACGACCGTACTTAATTGTGTCATCCTGACATACCTGGGCTTCCAGCTTTGCTCAGCATCCAGCACATGTCTTGTGATTACTGAAGCTAATAATAAGCAAAATCATCCCAGATGGAACTAGAGATGCAGAACTAATCATTTGAAAAGTATATCCCTCCCTTTGGTATGATTTTAATCTTTACTTTCTAGGCAAAATCAAGTTTATTTCAGAAAATAATAAGGATGTGGATTGCTCTCTCATTTGCAGTTTTCAAATTTGGAGAACACAGTGATACTTGTAGATCCAAGGAGAAACAGTTTAGTCCTTCATATGTAGTATTATAATTGACATTTTAAGTATTAATCATAACCCCAATACTTTTTTAATGACCTTTTCAGATATTGCAATCAGAATCAAAGGTTATTTCTTCATTAGAAAGGTGATAGTTTTTAAACAGGATGATAGGAGCTGGATGAAGAGAAGGCCAGTCATTATAAAATAAGCCAGACAATTAAAGAAATGGCAGCATTATGCTCTATCAATTGGATGGTTTTTAACACAATTTTAGAACAGAAACACTGATAATTGGGCAAATTTCATTTAACTGTTATATTTTTAGAAAATGCAAAGAAAATAAATACCATTGAAGTTGGATTATGAATATACTTATAAAATTTGCTCCATTTGTTGTCTTACAGAAAACTAAAAAATAGTTGTAATATCTAAGAGGTTAACAATGACAAGAGAACTGAGAAATCAAACATAAAAAAATTAAAACGAAAGGTATATTTAGTTTTGTTCTCTTGTCACTACTGCAGCCTCTGCTTTGCATTTATTTAGGCCTTTCCACAATATTTATGATGGTTTCACCACCATCATTAAACAGCCCTATTGGACCTTTTAACTTTAGTCCACTAACTTCTTTAAACTTCTAAAACAGAATACTTTTCAAAATGTCCTCACTGTCCTCATTTTGCTTCTCTCTTAAACATTTTAGGAGGATGTATTAAGCAGACACAAATAATAATAGGTGATTATAAATTAAAACAACATATGGCAAATTATTTTCTTCACTGTACACTTAGAGTGAGACAGAGTGTCATTAAGATACTTTATTTTGGTTGTTATATTATAAAATTCTTTAACAACACAGGAATTCTCCACTCAATATTATGATATATTATAGAATGAATAATTCAGTTTTATTTCACTCCTAAGACTCAGCATAAGGTATCAATTTGCTATCACAGAAAAATGTGATTTCCTTTGGGTTGAGTAATATGTAACAAAATTTGATGGTTCTAATTTTTTCTGAGATAATTACTCATTTAGTCATTAATGATGGTTTGAAGAAGAATGTCTCACTTTGAATTTGACAGCCCCATATTAAGTAAAGTTCTAACAGAAACATCCCAGCATTGACAGTCAGAACTACAATCAACAAGTGCACAAAGATTGCTTTAAGTCAACTTTATTCCTCCAACCCATTACTCTTATCAGTGTCTTTTCACATCAAAATCCATCCATATCAATATTATTTAAGGCTATGTTTTGAGGCATACAAATTATTGTACAAGAATTTTTATATTTATCGCCCATAATTCCAAAACTCTACAATCTAAGTGTCTTTTGCCCTGTGTTTTGTTTCATTTTGTTTTCTTCAAAGGTGTGTGGTGATATCTGGAAAGTTAAATCATTTTATCTAAGGTCAAACATCTAAAAATTCAGATTCATGAATCTCAGCAGGTAGTGGCAACATCATTTATTTAGCATTCCCTATTGAATAGACACTGGAGATATGCTCCGATATGAATTAACAAAACCTTAACATTTTAGAGTCGCAAAGCACTCATCAGTGATTCATCCCTGTTGATTCTATACAGGAGCTCATACAGAAGCACACTGGGGGATTTTAGTATGGCCCCAGTAATTTTTCAGAGCAAATAAATCCATTGGGTGTTTTGTTTTGTTTTGCCACTCCACAAAATAAAGTGGTCAGTAGGTTTCAACATATAATGGGAAACTATCAACAAGTACATCTTTGGGTAGATAACATTTTTCTCTATATAAGAAAATTCCATTTATATCATATCCCAATAATTATAAATCTATAACAAAAAATACATGAGTAAAACTAAACAACAATAAAACCTATTATTTAATTCTTTCTCTGAATAGATATAGAATTGATGCTTAATCATCCTTATTAACACTCCATTACATTTTAGGGGCAATACTTATGTGGCGAGAACAAAGACTCGTCACAATGATCTGAGGCATTACAATACCCTGAACTCAGTTTTACTCGACTCAAGTAGAATTAAGTTCATCATTATTTTCCCATTATTTAGGGAGGTTTTATTGTATGATGATTTTTGGAAGTTATGTTCTACACATATCTTTGTAGACCAAACTATGTTGATCAAAATATGAAACAAGACACTACATTTACCAAATATTTGTCATAAATCAGCTTATATGGATTACAAGAAATTGTCCCCAAAATGTCACAGTCATATTTCAAAGCAGAAGTAAAAGTGCTTTTCGGTTAACTAATTGCTGATCAAGAGATTTGAGGATTATTCTCTTCTTTACTGGCATCCTCTAAATGAATTTTTTTTCTAATTCTTTTTAAAGTTGCTTGTTTCCAGTCCCACCTCAATTGACTTGATACTATGAGAACTTTCTGAACAGATTAATAGCTTCAAAGGTGAGAAAACCAATAAAGAAACTTGCAGTCATTCTGCTAGTTTACTAAGATTGAAGCTTCATTTCTAGAGTCATTCATTTAGCTATGTTTTTAGACTACACAAAGTAGCCTACATTACCAATATATTACTCTAAAAGTCTGATCTTTCAAGGCTGTGAAATTGTGGTTAGTCTTCTAATTTTTGGATGTGTGCTCCTGCAGCTGCCTACAATTCCAAAATACAGACTTCTTAGAAAGAAAATTAAAGACCTTTCTCTCAATTAAATTTTTTAAGTTAAAACAAGAAAAACAGAAGTAACTGACTATTTTGAAACAGGCATCTAGGTGTAAGTTGTTAAATATTAGTCATATTATACTTTACAATCATTACAATTATTATTTAAATGTGTTGCTCTGGTTAGTATTACAAATCAAGATGATTCATATGTTTATATATTCGTTTTCTACCACATAGTCTCCATAAAGGCAGGAACTTCTGACTATGTCATTTACTGTAGATCTCCCAACACCATTAACATTGTCTGATATGGGGGGTCCCTGGGTGGCCCAGCAGTTTAGCACCTGCCTTTGGCCCACTGCGTCATCTTGGAGTCCCGGGATCGAGTCCCACGTTGGGTTCCCTGCATGGAGCCTGCTTCTGCCTCTCTGCCTAAGTCT
This sequence comes from Vulpes vulpes, assembly GCF_048418805.1. NCBI lineage: Eukaryota > Metazoa > Chordata > Mammalia > Carnivora > Canidae > Vulpes > Vulpes vulpes. Next base: position 5,671,004 of record NC_132783.1, on the reverse strand, counting down.
CTGCCTCTCTCTCTCTCTCTCTCTCTCTCTCTCTCTCATGAATAAATAAAATCTTTAAACAACAACAGCAACAACAACAACAACAACATAGTCTGATATGTGGTAGGTATTCAAAAAATATTTGTAAAATAAATTTATAAATCATTTTTCGATATATCCTGTTTGTCAATTTAAGCAATTAAATCATTACTTCCTGAATCCCTCCTTCTCAAACTCTTTCTCTTCCCATAGTGAATGGGAAGTTGTTTTTGTCCCATGCAACAGCTTGGTCCTTCACAATGACTTCACTATCTCTACTTCATTGTTTTAAGTCTTGTGAGCATTTTTTTTTTTTTTTTGGTGAACAAATTTTCTTAATCTTTACTTCCAAAGCCATTCCACACTCCACAGAGTAAACCTTAAAATCTGATACTGAGAAAAAAAAATCTGATACTGAGGTGGCTACAACTTCTTATCCAAGTTTTATTACCAGCTACCCCCTCCTATCCATACATAGTATGAATACCCACATCAAACTGTTAGGTAGAAGCCAACTCTGAGTTAGAGTTCCTAGTCCTTGAAGGAGGGAATGATAGAGACAGGGGGGGGTGCGCTGGAGGCAAGGATGATGATAAATAGGTTATGCATTAGAAGCCAGTAGGGGGAGGGATGAGGGGTACAACATCTTGACCTTGTAGCATCCAAGACCTTATGGCTGACAGATCAAGAGCCACAGGTGCAGAACATGCACTCCCCCTCTTCATCTCTGCCCCAGGGAAACCCTAGACTCATCATAATGCATATGCATCACAATGATAACCTCCTCCACCCCCCATGGAAAAAGACTGCAGGAGGGGCAGGGTTCTAGTATAAACTTTGTAGGATCAAAAACTCCCCCTCTCAATCTGTGGGAGGAGTCCCCTACATGAATAGAAATAGCCTCCATTAGAGACCACTCCACGTAGGTCAGGGCTCCTCACATCTCAGAAAGGATCCAATAATATCCAATCCCAAAACAACCCAGGGACCTGTTCCAGAGAGTGAACTTTCCACTTTAATAAACTGCTTTGTGCTTGCTACTTTCCTGGGCTGTCTTTATTCCAGGAGAGATGCTCCTGTAAATCTTTTCATGGGGAGTTGAAGAATGGAGACCTCCATTCACTCAATGAAGATTGTCCCACTGGTAACAAAACTTCTCATGGAGAGTTAACCATCTATTTCTCTGTCTTGGGGTTCACTGAATTTTTCTTCCCCAATATCCAAATAGTTATGAAGCCCGATGAATGACATTTTCTTTATTTTGACACTTGATTTTCCATTTTTTCTCTGATTTTTATTCTCTATTTAGATTCTTTTGCCATATTTTCCTTTGATTTTCTAATCTTTTAATTTTACACATATATTGATCTCAGCTGATTTACTGTCATTCTGATAAATTCCAGATGCAGGCCATCTCCTAGTTATTTATATTAATTGCTTTCTTTGCTTTTAAAAAACAAAACAAAAACAAAACAAAACAAAAACTCCCATTTTCTAGTTTTTCTGCATTCTTAATAATGTGTTAATTGTACTGGACATCATTAGTAGTACATGATAAGGAATCTATATTATGTTGCTTCCTCCTGAAAAATGCTGAGTTTTATTCAATAAACTTGTGTAATTTTGGTTTTAACTTTTGTTGGATAAATTTGTGGAAAAGCCAACATTTCCCAAAGCACTACAAATTGTCAAAACTCAATTTCAAATACCTGCAAGTCTTTTTAAGGTTGGTTTTAGTTTTTTTTTTTTTTTTTTTTTTTTTTTTTAGGGTGATGTAGAGTAAGTCTTATTCTAGGGCATGAACCTTACTCCGAAGACTCAACTTTTCTAGTATATCAGATATATGCAGAGATGTTAATGGGGAATTAATATGGTCTCTCCACTCTTCCTTGTCAGGACCTTAATATCCCCCAGGACTATGTGATCCCTCTTATTTTTGATTACTTTTTAAATTTCTTGCATTTATTCTCTTGTAGGATTCCTGTAGTCTCACTCTGCAAAGGTAACACAGTCCTCACCCAATTTCTCATGGGGAGCTACACACAACATTTGGGCTCTCCTCTCTGCACAACCACCTTTTCTCCTGTGCTCAAGCCAACTGCTTTGAACTCTGATTTTTGCTTTCTTAGCTCAGTAAAACCACTGTGCTCCTCTTAATCCCTAGTTTACTACTCTTTGGTTGGGAGATAGTCCTTACCCATAGAGGCAGGAATACCATGGAGCTCACTGCATGAGTTCACATTTTCTCAGGAATAAATCTTAGATTTCCAAGAGTCCAGTTACTGAAAACAGTTGCTTCATGTTTTCTCTTCAGATTTATTGTTATACATGGCGGAAGAGAGAGTCTGGCACTCATTACTAGGCCATAATTCTGTGACATCCTCAAAGCAGCACATCATTATTACTTATTTTTATTTAAGCATTTAATTTTGTAGCACATAATAACCTGTCAGTCAACATTTACTGAAAAAGTGTATGTGGGAATGTCTGAAGGGAATTTAATAGAACCATGCTACAAAAAAAAAAAAAAAAAAAAAAAAAACCTCTAAGATGCCATTTAAGATTTAAAAATTATGCACATAAACTCTTTAGTACCTCAATGAATTTCCTTTGTTGCAATCGTAAAATCCCATAGTTAGCCAATTAATTTTTCATGTAGCTCAATGACTGAGGTACATAATTTGCTGATGGAGCAGCATAGATCATTATAACAGCTTGTTTTTCCAATTAAATCATCTGAAACTATCTATTGATGATCCAATATCACAGTTTAATAAATAAGAGTCCTTGCTCTTTTTTGCATATTTTGCTGTTTCAGTAAGTTGTTTAATTATTATGCCTGCCAAATTTTACTGACTAAGCTACATACTTTAGCTCTTGATTTTACATATTTTATTGCTCACATTATATATTTCACAGACTTAACTCATGTATATTCTAGTTTTTTGACAATGTTGTATACATTGCCAATTATGAGGGTCAAGTTATCGATTGGATTTTGCTCATTGGCATAATTTGCTAAGTGAGCTATATAATCAAAGTCTGATGTGCAAAATAACATGTGAATATATTTTATTCATAAAGTTTATTGATTTATAGAAAACTAGTCTTCCCTTTGTCTTTTATAATTGTGCTTTAATATTATTTTGGTTGAAATCATTATGAAAAAATAACTTCTTTAACTGTTTAATTGTATTAGGGTCAAAATAAGAGAGGAAATACTGTTCTAGAAATAAGCTGAAACATGAAATTCTAACATCTTAAATCATTTTAATTATTTAGTGAAATATTTATGTATTTTGTAGGAAACATGTTTTTTTTTCTGTTATTTGTATGAAAAAATCCTTTTGTAAAAGGAATTGTTAAGTCTATCCTAACAAAATAACCACTGATAAAGTAGGTTAAAACCCAGAAATTTATTTTCTCATAGTTCTGGTGAGGCTAGAAGTTCAAGATCAGGGTTTCAGCAGATTTGTTTTCTTCTCTCTCTTTACTTGGCTTTCAGATGGCCACATTTTCTCTGAGTCCTCACGCAGTCTTTCCTCAGTGTACACACATCCCTGGTGCCTCTCTATGTCCTAGTATATTCTTATTATATAGACATCAGCCAGATTGGATTGGGGCTCATCCTGTTCATTTCATTTTAACTTAATATCACTTTAAAGACCCTATATCTAAATATAGTCACAGTCTGCATTCTCATGCACTGGAGATTAGGGTTTCAAATATAAATTCTGGAAGGACACATTTCAATCCATAACATTAACTTAATGATTAGTTAAATGATTTTTAATATATCTTTTATAGTTAAGAAGAATAATAACAAGTTATAGAAACTACTTGATATTAATTGGTAAGTATAGATCTTATAACTATTGTTATATGAACTTGATTATTCCACAACTACTCTCATTTTATAACATACTATTTGACCATATACCTAAACACAATTTTAATGGCATTTCAAGATTGTTTCATATATAAACTGCATCTTTTATATTATTTCTTTTATGAATGAGCTAAAAAACAAGAATGTGAAAGGTATTTTATTTCACAATTATACCCTATTGGGAATCTCATATAACTTTATATTCTAGAATTCCCTGAGGTTGGCTCACCTTCACTATGAAAATAGCTGGAGGAATTTTGTTTATATAGCTGGAATACTTACATGAAACATTTGTGTGTAATTATATACACTTTTCCTCCTAGAGTTTAAGTATTTGATTTGAAATTAGAAACTCATTAAGAGAAAATGTATAAGGTATGTTGACAATACCTCAAGTTTTGGAATAGTGAAAATCTGCCATTTTGATACAATTTCCTCAGAGTAATTAGTGATAGAATTCTTAATGTTGGATTTTAACATGTCATTTGAGATTCTCATGTATATGTTCAAATCAATATCTGGAAATTATTTTCAAAATTAGGGTTTGTGTATGTGAGTTTCTGGTTTTTTTTTTTTTTCTCTTTTTGGTGAGTCTTTAGAATTTATTCCATTAGCAAAAAAAGATTTGGGAAAAAGGATTAACTGCTTCTACCTAAAAGTGAAGATAGTTTGTTTTCTTTTATTTCTTTTATTTTTTTTTGTTTTGTTTTGTTTTCTTTTATTCAAGGGTTGCCAGGAAGCTGACAATTTTGAGTAAAGTGGCTTATTGTAGTTAAATTTGGGATTGGGGAGGGAAAAGAATAAAGAAAGAGATGGTGGCAACTGCTTCAAAAGTAGCAACCTCATTCATTTGGGGAATATAAATAATAGTGAAAGGAAATATAAGGGAAGGGAGAAGAAATGTGTGGGAAATATCAGAAAGGGAGACAGAACATAAACACTCCTAACTCTGGGAAACGAACTAGGGATAGTGGAAGGGGAGGAGGAAAGGGGGTGGGGGTGAATGGGTGATGGGCATTGAGGGGGGCACTTGACAGGATGACTGGGTGTTATTCTGTAGATTGGCAAATTGAACACCAATAAAAAATAAATTTATTATAAAAAATAAAGAAAACAAAAGTAGCAACCTTTCAAGGTCTATAAATGAGCTGTCTCTACGTCAGAGGTCCTCTCAAATAAGGCTCATTTCTGGAAAGTGGCCTTATTTGAAGAATAACAGTATTTTCAGAATATAATATAAATATCATGAACCTTGGGATCTTTGCTTATGCTATCTCTACTTCCTAGAATATGCTTCTCTGTGTGCATGACTAGATCCTGTTTATCTGTCACGTCTAAACATATATTTATTTCCTCAAACCTCTCATAGGTCAACCCATTACTCCAACTCCTTTATTATTTCATATCATGTATATGTTAATTCATCATAGTTTCACAATTAATAACAACTTATCTGTATAGTTGTTTGCTTGTTGAATAAATACATGATAATAATTAGTATGTAATAATAATCAGTAATAAGAAAATATTCTATTTTGTGAGCATTTGCATCTGAGGTTGTTAGCAAATGATATCTGTACCCAAAGTCGATTATTTATAACATAATTAGGGATATCTTCCAGAGACAGAAATCTGAGTTTTTTCACTATTGGTGAACACTACTTCAGTGATTGAGAATAGATGTTAGAATAAAGGCAAATTCCTGGCCATAGGAAACAACACTTACAATTCGTACTCAGATATTAAAACTCTAAATATTGGCTCCCCCAGAGAGCTCTCCTGGACCTCCTCTCTTCCTGTAACCTGTTCCCTGTGTTCTAGTTGCACTCTATGCGTACCTCTAGGATAGCATTACTACACTAGAATTTCCCTGGAAAAGACCTGTTCTTATTTATCTCTTGTGTATTTATTCCTAAGATCCGGCACTTTTCATAGAACAGTTACCCAATAACTTTCTGAAAAATAGATGAGTTACTTACACCTATATTTAAAATGTGCTTGAAATAAATACAAATTAACCATCTCACCTCTCACAAATCAAATTTACTCCTCTTGTTCTATTAAGGACAGTCTCCTAATCACTTGGAATGGAAATTAATTTAGAGTCATTTTTAGCTGATCTTTATCTTCTTTAACTCTCAACCTCCACTTGAACAAAAAGACAATGTCACTTCTAAGTAATTTCTCTCATTATCTTATTCTTCTTATATTTATTAATGCCTCCCTAGTGCTAGACCATTTGATCTCTGCTATGTCAGATTAAAGTAGATTTGACTGTAATGATCTTCATATTAGCTTATAAAATTCCAGGCCTATCACAAATAGCCTAGTTTTATAGACCTTCCCTACCTCCGCACTCAATGTGTTGCTATTTGCTGACATATTCTCCTCCACATCCATTTTATTAAATATCAAAAAATCAGGGGCACTTGGGTGGCTCAGAGGGTTAAATGACTGACTCTCGATTTCAGCTCAGTTCATGATCACAGAGTCCTGGGATGGACCCCCGAGTAGGGCTCTGTGCTCACCATAGAGTTGGCTTCATTCTCTCTCCCCTTCTGCTCCTCTCCCTCACCGTGCTCTCTCTCTCTTTCAAATAAATAAATAAACAAATGAATAAATCCTTTAAAAATCAGCTAAATTACTGAGCTCATGAAAATGATATTTTCTTTCTCATCTTAATCTTTTCAATTTAATCTTTCTTTTTAATCTGAAATTTCATTATTCTCCATTGGATCATTATTGCAATATATTTTACTTCAGTTTCAGAGTTATTTTTCTTTCTTTTTTTGCATACTTATACTTCCCCTTACAATGTTATAATGTCATGAGGAAAGGAAATCCAGCATTTTTATCTGTCTTCCTACTGCATTGTCTGGCATTGTCCTTTGTACATAGTAAGGTTTGAATAATGTCACTCAAGTTTGGATAAATGGGAATATTTGGCTCAGGTTTGACATATAGTGATTTGTAAGAAAAAAGGAATAAAAGCAGCAGCTATTCTTCTGGAAACTTGAACTCACCCAGTTATAAATATTTCCTGAGCTTTATTTAAATAAAATGTGTTAAATTATTGTCATGCAGAGATGTAGTTTTTGCACTATAAAATGCTAAGCCAAATAAAGTAATTAGTTGCCTACATTTAAAATTGGTAGACTTTATTTAATTTCCAAAGTCTTTTTAAAATTGAAAAGCATATCTGGCAGCAATGAGCAAATATTCATGTATAGCTGAAATTTGCTGGAAATGAGTGGCAACTGACCTATTTAGCTGAGACTGTTTTATTTCAGTTTCCCAGACTTTCAAATGGCCTATTTACCTTAATTACATCTCTCTCTCTCTCTCTCTTTCTCTTCTCTCTCCTTTTGGTAGGGAAGCAGGGTCTACCCTGCATAAACATTTAATTGGGACCTTTTTTTTTAAATCCATAACCTGTATACTTCACTAATAATGAATAAAACTTTCAGAACTTGCATTTAGAATCAGGGTTTAAATACAGAAGTATACCAGTATGTGAGCCAGCTGGACAGAAGCAGAAAGAAATTGAGAACAGTGTGCATAAGCAAGAAACAGAGGAAGGATAAAACAAGTAAAGAGCACATGCTTATATATTAAAGAAGAAAAATAACAAAAATCAAGAAAATGTGCCAGACTCTGGACCAGGCACTTACCATATATGATTGCATTAGTTAATCTGTACTATAACCATATAAGGAATATTCTCCAGCTCTTTCCATTGAAAAGGCTGGGAGCCAGTGACACTCCATTAGCAATGACCATATCTAATGCTCAGATCTCAATTTCTAAATACCATTTTTTTAAAAAATGTTTTATTTATTTATTTGAGAGACAGTTAGAGAGGGAGAGAGCAGGGGAAGAACAGAGAGAGAGGGAGAGAGAAACTCAAGCAGATTCCATGCTGAGCCCAGAGCCCGACACAGGGCTTGAGCTCACTATGCTGAGATCACCACCTTAGCTGAAACCCAAGAGCTGTTGGCTGCTTACCTGATTATACCACCCAGGTACTCTGAAATCCCATTTTCCAATGAAAGGAACTAGTGTTTTTAGGAGGAGTGCCTGACTCCAAGGCTGGTGCAGGAAAATTTTCCACATGAAACTGAGGTAACTTGCTCAGAAAAGGGGTGCTCACTGGGTGTTTTTCTGTATGTTGGTAAATTGAACACCAATAAAAATTAATTAAAAATAAAAAAAATAAAAAAAAACCTTTTTAAAAGAGATTTTTCAAGCATCTTAGCATTTACTTTAAGTTCAAATTATATTTTTATGCTTACATCTGTATTGGAATTAGAATGTTGTAGTTATTTGTTTGGACAACTTTAAAAGTCAGAATTTTATTGACCCATTTATTAAGCATTTCCTTAGTTATAAAAATTGTGTCTTTTTTTTTCTTTTTGGAATAAATATGTTTACCACAAAAAAAAAAAAAAAAAAGAAAAGGGGTGCTCAAAGAATAATTAAACGTAACAGAGGTTTCAGAGGCCAGATTGAAGAACTTCATTGCCTAAATCTAAAACAATTTGGGTACCCAAGTAAGTAATGACAGTAACAGATTATAACATACTGAACAAAATAAGGAAGAGTTAGTCCACATGGATATCAATTTTGAAATTAACTATTTGAAAGTTCAATAAGAAACAGCATTTAGAAAAATATTTAGGTTCGCCCCAAAAATAATGATTAAATACAAAGGGAACAAGACTAAGTGGATAAAATTGCTCATACCACTGTAATAGGGTCTTCAAAATTAACATCACCATAATGGCAAATATTGATACCAAATACCACTTAACATGATGCAGTAAGTTGAACAAACACTCCTTCTGTGATATCCCCGTGGAATCTAAAAGAGAACATTAGAAAGATCTAAATTACAAAATTACCAGACAACAATCCTCAAAGTGTCAAGGTCTGAAAAGTCAAGGAAAAAAGAAGAAGCAGCCTTAAATTCAAGAAGTCTAAAATGATACAGAAACCAAATTCAACAGGTGATTTTAAACTGAACCATTTTGCTATAAAGGACATCATTGGGTCAAATGCGAAGAGTCTGAGGATAAAATGATTGTAACATATCAATAATGACTTCTTGATTTTGATGGTTGTACTGCAGTTTTAAACGAGGATGTTGTTTGTAGGATGTCAGATTTGTAACCTATCCTCAAGTGGCACAGGAAAATATAACCCTGTGTGTTGTGCTTGAAAATTTCCCATAAGTTTGAAACTACTTCAAACAACTTAAAAATATGTTTTATTTATATATATCTCAAGTGAAAAATAATTCCTAGATTTAAAGAACATACATATATGTTTATAGAAATAAATAATTTCTCTTTGAAACAAAACCACTTGCTGATTTCACACTATTAAACAGAGCCATAACCATCGACTTTATTCTTCCTTTTTCTGGTTTAGGATATAATAAGCATATGAAAAAGAGGGGAAAAAAGCTAAAGATGTGTTCAAAGTAATTACTTATATTTTAATTAATTTAAAAATGGTACTTAGGTAGACCTCAATGCAAAGATAAAGAATAAATCACTAAACTTAATTATTTCAAACTCTTCTATTGTCTTAGGTTATACATGTGATTTCATATTTCACACTTTAACTAAAAAAACATTCTGTTAAAGTATCTCCCAGAAGTTTGTTCAGGAAATCCAGCTTTTGAGGATGAACAGCTGCTTTATTGTATGCTTTTCAAAGCTGACAGAGTAAGCTGTGAATTCAGGAAATCGCACAATATCTTGTAATTATAGACAGCCAAAAGAATTTTATTGTTGAGTCAAAGAAATTGATACAATTAAGGTGTCAAGGGGCAGAGGATGATACAAGGAATAGTCATGAACCCTGCAGTTTGACATGTATGAGTTTTATTGCCCATTCTCTGTCATGTTTATATATGAAATCATGGGCAAGTTGACAAACCATTCTGAATCTTGAGTTCATGTTTGGCAAAGCAGAAATATAATATGTCACAGGGCTGTGTTGAAATTAAGTGATATTATAAATGTGAAGCTGTTGGCACAGGACTGTTTGATTTGCTGGTTTTCCTTTTTAAATGGATATGAATTATTGATTAGCTTTCATTTCAATAATCCATTTGACAAATAGACTGTACTTTCCCATGAATTACTAGGCTCTGGATCAGTGGGATGCCAAAATTGAAGATTATGTAGAGTGTGTCAAATAAATTATAAATAGACCCTTTCTTGGTACTGGAGATTCAAACTCATGACCTCAGTGGCTCCTGCCAACTTTGCATTATGGTCTGCTAAACAAAACTGAGAGCTAAAGAAATGCTATATGGTACCATAAACATCATTCCTGCCTTCTTTTAGCGTTTAGGCTAGTCTCAAGGAATACACAGTTGATCTCCATTATTCATGGATTCTGTATTTGCAAAATCATCTATTCAGTAACATTTACTTATAGCCCCTGAATTAATACTTATGGTATCTGTGGTCATTTGTGACCATACACAATGCAGCAAAAGCTTTATCTCCCCTAATATATGTTCCCAGTTGAGATCAAGTAAGGCAAAGTTTGGGGATCCCTGGGTGGCTCTGTGGTTTAGCACCTGCCTTTGGCCCAGGTCGTGATCCTGGAGTCCCAGGATCAAGTCCCAGGATTAAGTCCCACATTGGGCTCCCTGCATGGTGTCTGCCTCACCTTCTGCCTTTATCTCTGCCTCTATCTCTCTCTCTGTCTCTCATGAATAAATAAATAAAATATTTTTAAAAAGCCTACTTTAAAAAGAAAAAGTAAGGCAAAGTTTTACCTTCTCATTTGAACTCTCATATTGTAAACAATTGTCTTTTTCATGTCAATTTTGTGCTACTTTTTTTCATCACATTTCGTACTTTTCCTTAATGATTTTGCTGCTTAAAATGGCTTCCAAGTATAGTGAAATATCCCTCTGTCTCACTCTTACACAGGGACAAGTCATGGGATTTGGGGCCTACCTGGATAATTCCAATTGATCTTCTCATCTAAAGATACTTAATTTAATTATACCTATGAAAATTCATTTTGAAATAATGTAAAATCAGTTTCAAAGCATTAGGAGATATCTTTTGAAGGATCATCATTCAATTCATTATATTCTTTCCTACGGCCTCCAAAATTTAGACCCATTCCATGCGCAAGATACATCCTCCCCATCCCAGTATCCCCAGAGGTCTCAATTTATAAACTATAAGCTACGTTATTGAATTAAGTTATGTGTATATATATATATATATATATATATTAACTTCTAGATATATATAAAGTATATATAATAACTTCTAGATCACATAAAAATAAAACTATGTAAAGAACTATATACAAAAATACTATATATAGATATATAGATATAAATTGAATACTATAAGAAGTTTATTTTATCTTTAAGAAGGCCAGAAAAAGGAGTAGATCAAAATATAGGAGGAAAAAAATGGGAAAGATTATAAAAAGAAGGATTTAATCCAACATATCAATAACTATATGGAATGAAAATGGTCTTACTATACTAACTTAGGATCAAGATTGTCAAATTGGATAAAATGTTATAATTCTACCATAAGTGGTCTACAAGAAAGTTACTTCAAATATAACAATATAAGTGGATTAAAATTGAAGCATAAAAATATATACTAGGTCAGCACTAATTTAAAAAGCTGGAATGACATTATTAATATCAGACAAAGTAGACTTAAAAGAAAAACAATAAAATACAAGGGAATATGAAGAAATTTACATACTTATAAATAAAACTGTAGACTAGGTAACACGACAACCCTAAATATGGATGCACCTAACAAGGTTTCAAGATACATGATGCACTAAAGTGATATAACTGAAAGAAGAAATAGACATATTCACAATTACAATTGGGACTTCAACACCCTCCTCAGGAACTGATAGGACCACTCGACAGAAAATCAGTGAGAGTTTTATAATTTGGAATGTAATGTCTGTAGTATTGACACAAAAGTGACGTAGAGAGAGTCCCATTTTAGCATCCAGATAAATTTATGTGTGTGTATAAATGTCTGTATTCAGGTAGAAAGATAAAAAGTTATGGAGGAAGGATGCGAAGAAGGGAAGGAAAGGGAAAAAAGAAAGTAAAAGAAAGATTTCTGAAAGCATAACTACAAAAATATTATAAACAAGTCTAGAGACAGTAGTGTAATATTCGTTTCATTCTTTATGGATCTTTCTGTTAGTTGAACATTTTTATGGTAATCAAATCTCTGTATAAATTCAGAATGGAGAGTAATGCTATTTCCATTTTGAATGTGTCACTGCTGAGTTATCCTGTGAGGATATTATTAAGTTTGATAATACCTTTCAAGTGTTAAAAATGGTTTTCTTCCTAGCTTAAATTTCAAATAATAATGATTTTTGTAAAGAAAACACAAAATTATACTAAATGGATCTTAAGAATGAAGAGAGGGATATATCACTCATATGTTGTTTTATTCTCCTTCCTTGGAAATGCATTTATTGAGAAGACAGTTACCATGTAAGTTAAGTATATTTATCAAATGTTTTTCTGTGAAACATTTCATCAAATATGGAACATAATAATCTTTAAACAGTATAAGATGGTTATTTTAAGCACCACAGGGTTTTTTTTTTCTTTTTTCCACTTTTATAAATTTCTAAAAATGTAATTGTTTACATGAAAGTTAAATGTCTTTCGGTTTCTGTAAGTTTGTTTTACTGTTGATTAGCCCATAATCATTGGACTAGAATGCATGATTGATTATCCATGAAGATAATGTCTATTAAATAGTTAAAATGTATTGATCATGTCTCCTGGAGAAGAATGCCTTGTTACAGTAGAGGATAATAAAATAAGGTATAACACTAATTATATGCAGGATGTTTGCATTATTCTTAAACAATTTAAAAATTGCAGGATACAGGGATATCTGTGTGGCTCAGTCAGTTAAGCATCTGACTCTTGGTTTTGGCTCAGGTCATGATCTTCGTTGGGGTCACGGAATTGAGTGCCCTCTGGGCTCCCCGTGTGGAGTCTGCTTGGGATTCTTTCTCTCCGTCTGCCCTCCCCTTGCTCTCTCTCTCTCTCTTTCAGATACATAAATAAATAAATAAAATCTTTTTAAAAATTGTGAGATATAGTCATGTTTGTGAATAAATCCAGTTAAGACCATTGTATGGCAGGTACCATTTTTTGGTTAAAATTAGTATATTTTCTATTACTTAAATTTTATAAGATTAGTTCCTGACTTAAAATCAATCATGACAACATGGCTCATGTAATCATTATATAAAATCAAGATTCAGAAATGTTCCATCACCTCAAAGATTCGTTATGCTACCATTTATAGCCACATAAGCACATCTTCTTAACACATGGCAACCACTAAAATGTCAACACCAATAGTCTCTAATAAGTTTTGTATAAATATAATCAAATATTCACAGCAAAACTGAGTGATAGAAAGTGATACATTAAAAAATACTATAGATAAATTAGAATTCTAAAAATAAAAAAATAAATAATCCATACTAGAGCAGGAAAATTAGAAATGAAAACAGAGAGAACTAAGGAAAATAGGGAACAAAAAATATAATAGCAATCTTCAGCCCTAATATATCCATCAGTAAGTAAATTAAATGCAAATGGCCTAAATGCATGAATTAAAAGATAGTGATTGGCAGAGTAAATAAAAAAAAAAACAACAACAACTATTTACCAACTATAGCTGTCTGTCGGAAACTCAGTTCAAATATAACAATACAGGTAAATTGTAAGTAAACAGGTATAAAGTGATATACCATACGCACACTATCAAAAGAAAACACGATGGCTATGTTATTAATAGAAAAACTGCGGAGCAAATAATTCCAGAGAATTACCAGGAGCAGAAAGGGACATTATATAATGGTAAAAATAAATCAATCTGATAAGAAGATATAGTGATCCTAAATGTGTAGACCTCAACCAGAAAGCTACAAAATACTTAAGGTAAAAACTGATAGAACTGAAAGGAGAAATTTTAGAAATCCCAAATTATGGTTAAGGACATCAAATCACCTGACTCAGAAATTACTTAATAAAACATCAGCGAGAATATCAAAGCATTGGACAACACTGCCAGCCATACATTTCACCTCACAACAGCATACTACATATTCTTTAGAAGTTCCAATGAAGCCATTCACAAGATAGATCACATCCTGGGTTTCAAAACAAACCTCAAAGAACTTAAAAGAATCGAAAATATACAGAGTTTAAATCTGAGTATAATGGAATCAATTGAACAATCTATAAAAGAAAGATAATAGGAAATGTCCAAACACCAAGAAATTTAACAATAGACCTCTAAATAATCTGTGGGTCAGGAGAGGAAGTCTCAATAGAAATGAAAAAAAAAAAATTGAACTCCGTGAAAATAATAAAAAAAAAAGTACAACCTATCAAAATCTGTGGGATGCAGCTAATGCAGTGCTGAGAAATTTATAGCACTGAATGGTTACATTAGAAAGTAAAAATGGTATCAAACCAAGCATATAGGCTTCTACGTCTAAAAGCTAGGAAAAGAAGAGCAAAGTAAATCCATTGCAAGCAGCAGAAAGGAGATAAGTCATTAAAATTGAAAACAGAAAAACAAGAGTAAAAATCTATCAACTCAAATGGACCATAACTTCCAAGGTAAAATTGGTAAATGGATACAATGTGGTCCTCCCTCGAATCGAATATTACTCAGCAAACAAAGAAGCAACTACTCATAAATGCTAGAATTATGATGGAGCTCAAAGCACTGAATGAAAAAGCCAATTTCAACATGTGACATGTTCTAAGATTCTTCCATTCAGCATTCTCAAAATGACAACATTATAATAATTATGGAGAACAGATCAGTGATTACTGAGGTTGGCGTATGATTATAAAGGAGGAGGAGGAGAAATGGAGCAGAGTATCTTTGGTGAGGTAGAAGACACACGTGAAAAGTTGATAATTTCCTTTACTGTAGTAGTTATTTTACTGACTATTTATTTAAAGTGCTATTCAATGGTAAATGTCAATCTAGGATTGGGATACAGTGAGGATACAGTGAGAACGTTCTAGGATTCGGAGGTAACTAAAGCTCCCCGTCAAGGACTCAATGTTCCAGTTCGATGCAGAGATAGGCAAGGAAGCAAAGAGTTATGAAACGTGGCACTGGGCTGCCTGGCTGGCCTGGTTGGGGGATCTTGATCTCAGGGATGTGAGTTTGAACTCCATGTTGGGTATAGAGAGGACATAAAACTAAAATATTTAAGAAATAATAAATGGATGAACAAATAAAGCATGACATCAAAGATTAAAAAAAAAAGTGTGGACACATGTTAGGTGTGATGTTTGTTAATAAACATAGGTAGGTCAGCCTACACATACCTTAAACTTTCATAGAATGATCACACCAAAAAAAGTGCATGTCAAAGTTACTGAAATCTCAATAAAGTCTAAAGTTTGTTTGATTGTATTGATCTAATGTCAATTTCCTGGTTTTAATCATTGGACTAAGATTATGTAAGATCTTAATCATTGGGGAAGTTGAGTAAAAAATACACAGGAACCAACCCTCTGAACTATTTTTCCAACTTTTCAAAATAAAACACACACACACACACACACACACACACACACACACACACACACACCTGCCACCCATATATGGAGGTACATGGACCCTCACGAGAAACGTTATAGGAAGATGAAGGCAGAGATTGGGGTGATGCTTCTACAGGCCAAAAATGGTCAATCCCAAAGATTGTTAGCAAACTACCAGAAAGTAAGTGAGAAGCATGGAAAAGACTTTCTCTCACACCCCTGAGAAGGCAACAACCCTGCCCACTCCTCGGTCTCCATCTTCTAGCCTCCAGAATTGTGAGACAATACCTTTCTGTTATTTAAGCCACTCAGTTTGTGGCACTTTGTTAAGGCAACTCCAGAAAACTAATAAGATTGAAAGAGATATTCATATTTTTAGAGTATATATTATATTCTGTGCCAAAAAAATATACGTGTATTTTCTGGTGATGGTAAAACAGAAAATCTGCGTAATGATGTATCTTAGCCTGGTTGACCTGCTGTAACAAAACATCATAGACTGGGTTGGGGGGGCTTATACAGCAGAAATTTATGTTCTTCAAGTTCCAGAAGCAGGAAGTCTGAGATCAGGGTGCCCATGTAGTCAGGTTCTGGTGAAAGTTCTCTTCCTGACTCTCAGTTGGTCACCTTCTCGATGTCCCTTCATGTGGTAGAGAGACAGAGAGAGCATGTGCGAGAGAGCACCATGATGCCTCTTTTCTTCAGGGCACTGATCTCAACATGAAGGCTCTATCCCTGTGATCTCCATCTAAACCTGATTATCTCCCAAATACCCCATCACCATATACCATGACACTGTGGTTAGGACTTCAGCATAGGGATTTTGATGGAACCCCAATTTACAGTCCACAATAGGTCTAATAGGCACAATTGACTTAAATAGGACTATATGGAATATTGGAAGATTAAGTGACCATTTGTTAAACTGGAAGGATTTACTGGGCACCACATTAATCCCCAAGGAGATTTTAACAGTGTGTGACAGCCATAAACTTGATTTGATCTGCTGCCAGGCCAGAATTAATTGGCTTTCATCTCTCAACTACCTTCTCAAATATATGTCCTGTTATTTAAAGTCCTGAAGCAGTTGCCCTTTCAGCCCTCAAGGCCTTTTCTTTCTTGCTCTATTCTCTTTTGTTCCAGGAGATTCTTCCCTGAGCTCATCTTTTTCATATAGAACCTTGACAAAAGCAGTCAAAAGCATCCAATACACACTACTAATAACCACTTGATCTACTTTCTGAGTTATTACTGGACAGTTTTACCAAATATTTTGTTACTGTGCACCATACTCACTATTTGGCCAGCTACCACCACCCAACCACTATGGCACCACATATAAAGATAGTTGTAGGGTAGGGCCATAGCTCCATGTACCAATGTTCATTCACATCAGTCAGGGCAGGCTAAATTAAGCTGTGTTAATAAGCAAATCTTGGTGGCTTAACAATAACAACACAAACTTTAATTCTCGTACATGCTACATGTAAAATGAGGCTGAAGTAAGGGTTCCAGCTTCAGATACGCGTGGGCTAAGGCTGATAGAGGCCATTCTGTAGCTGCAAGATCTGAGACACTAAGTCTACTCAGGACAGTTTTTGAGGTGTGTGTTAGGTCCTAGAGCAGACATAAATCATATCGTACATTTGTCATAGCATGAAGTAAATACTGGATGTAATTACTGCTTGTTTTATCAATAAAAAATAAAAATTAAATTTAAAAAACACATTGAAACCACTTCTCCCAAATATGAGATCTGTGTATTTAAGTTATTTAGATAATATTAGGTAAAAATAATCGCCTACATATTCCCAAATAAGAGTAGAGACTTTTCTGTTTTTATTTTTTTTTTGCTTTGTTTAGACTAAATAATAAATTTACTTAGGAAATTTATCATCGGTAGATAATAAAACCATGCACTGATTGTCCATTATTTCCCAATATTTTAAGACATGATAAACATAAGAAGGAAATAAAGGAGTATTAAAAATTACTTCATAAGAGAAAAATATATATATATATAATATTCTCAAATTTCTAAAGACCTTAAATCATTACAAATTCTGCATGGTTTCTTAGGAAAATAGAGGAGATATAGAAAGTATGTAATTAATCTGTGACTTCAGTTATGGTTAAACGTAAGGAAAAAATTACTAAGTAAATAAAGGTTATTCTTACATCATCTTTTCTCATTTTTTCCTTCCCAAATGCTCTCCTCCCTTTCTACCCCATCAGCCTAGATTTCCCAGAACTGTATCTGGTTGTCCAAGATATACTATTAGGTATTACTTCCCTGAAGTGAACAGTTGTTTGATTGTTTAAGATTTTTTGTTTATTTGAGTGAGAGACAGACAGAGAGAGAGAGAGAGAGAGAGAGAGAATGAGGGGAGAAGAGAGGGAGAAACAGAATAAGAGCTGACTGATACCAGGGAGACGGACTGTGATTGCTGTTTAGGTGTTTATGTATTCATTTAAATAATGGCCCTCTCTATTATTAGAGAGAAATAAGTCATAAACAGTAAATAAATAAATAAATAAATAAATAAATAAATAAATAAATAAATAGATAAATAAGATTAAATAAATTATCTTACCCCAAAGAAGTCATTAAGAATTATGTGTAGAAAGGTATTATTGATCAAGAAAGGTAGATGTAAGGCAACTGACTTTATTAAGTACGTATGTTTCAAGCCCCATGTTATGCTACTTTTCTATGGATTGACTCAGTTTTGGGTAGATGGTAGCCTCATCAAATAACAAATGGGTAAACTGAAGATGGAAATTTGTCCAACATACTTAACAGAGCTAACAAGTCATATCACAGCTATGTAAAAGTTTTTAAACCTTAATTTCTATTTCATCATCCTATCCCTACACCTTTTTGAAACCATGTTATATAGACAGTTAAACAGAGGGCATTTTATTTTTATTTTATTTATTTTTTTTAAAAGAAGTTAGGTGTTTTATTTTTTTTAATTTAATTTTATTTATTTATGATAGGCACACAGTGAGAGAAAGAGAAAGGCAGAGACATAGGCAGAGGGAGAAGCAGGCTCCATGCACCGGGAGCCTGACGTGGGATTCGATCCCGGGTCTCCAGGATCGCGCCCTGGGCCAAAGGCAGGCGCCAAACCGCTGCGCCACCCAGGGATCCCCAGAGGGCATTTTATAGCAAATAACTCAAGGTCATAGGTACCAATACCTTCTTAAAACTTCAACCAGTAGGAAAAACATTTTGATATTAAAAATTCACATAGGAAAAGTTGAAAAAAAAACACACAAAAACAAGGACTGAATAGATATGATGACACTAAATTCATATCTATCAATAGTAACTCTGAACGTGAACGGGCTTAATGACCCCATCAAAAGGCGCAGGGTTTCAGACTGGATAAAAAAGCAGGACCCATCTATTTGCTGTCTACAAGAGACTCATTTTAGACAGAAGGACACCTACAACCTGAAAATAAGAGGTTGGAGAACCATTTACCATTCAAATGGTCCTCAAAAGAAAGCAGGGGTTGCCATCCTTATATCAGATAAATTAAAATTTACCCCAAAGACTATAGTGAGAGATGAAGAGAGACACTATCTCATACTCAAAGGATCTATCCAACAAGAGGACTTAACAATCCTCAATATATATGCCCCGAATGTGGGAGCTGCCAAATATTTAAACCAATTAATAACCAAACTGTATTGGTTTTCTACTACTTGTACCAAATTATTAAGCATTTCATCATGTAAAACAACATGAATTTATTTCTCACAGTTTGGGAGATCAGAAGTCCAGTGTACTCAGTTGGTTTCTCTGCTCATGTCTCACAAGGCCAAAATCAAGTTTTCAGCAGAGCTCTGTTCCCCTAGTTGACATCCTAGGGGAGAATCTGTCTCCAGGCTCATTTAAATTGTTGGTGCGCAGCATAGAATCAGTTTTCTTACTGGCTGTCACCCAAGCCCCACTGGAGCTCCCAGGGGCCTCTTTCCTGGTACTTGTATGTCTCAAAACCACCAGTGCCAGGTGGAACACTTCCCACAATGTTCTACTCCTCTGTCTCCTGTTCTTCTGAGGCATCTCTCTCTGATTTCAGCAGGGAAAGTACCTCATTTTTAAGGGCTCCTGTGATTAGACCGGGCCCATCAGAAAGCCAAGATAAATCAACCCACCTCAAACTCCATGGTCTCAATCATATCTGCAACGTCCCTTTTGGACATATGACGTACAGTACTTCCCTCTTGTCCATGGTTTTGCTTTCTGCAATTTCAGTTCCCTGTCAACCTGGTCAGGAAGAGGATGACTCTTGTGATGAATTGACAGCAGGTCAGTGGTAGCCTAACGTTACATCACAATGCCTACATCATTCACCTCACTTCGTCTCATCATGCAGGCATTTTATCATCTCACATCACCCTGAGGAGAAGGGTGAGTCCAGTACAACAAAATACTTTGAAAGGGACCACATTTGCTTAACTTTTATTACTATTATTGGTGTTATTGTTCTATTTTATTATTAGCTATTATTGTCAATTTCTTAATGTGCCTAATTAATAAATTAGACTTTATCACACATATGTAGGTATAGGAAAAAACATAGTATATATTAGACTTTATCACATATATGTAGGTATAGGGAAAAACATAGTATATATAGGGTTCAAAGATGCATTTTCTTTCTTTTTTTTTTTTTTTTTCCTCCTCAAAGATGCATTTTCTGAGAGTTCAGTGCTCTCCATGTTTTCAGGCCTCCACTGGGGGACTCAATGTACCACCTGTTGATAAGGGGGGCTACTATATATTAACAGGTTCCGGGGATTAAGCTGTGGATATCTTTGTTATTCAGTCAGACAAAAGCAATTTCATTGACAATCTAAAAATCATAAAGTGGGAATAGGGAAAGTTTTTTTTTTTTTTTCACACTGAAAAAAGTCATCATTTAGAATTACTTCAGTTCTTTCTGTATAATAACACAGCATACTATTCCTGCGATCTCTGGAAGACTCTTTTGAATTAGTTGTGATTACAACCTGAACTCATTGAAGTGAATTTAAAAATAGTTTGGCATTTGCTAAAATTATTCAAACAGACTTGACTATATATTACTGCAATGAGCTCCTTTATTTGCTGATTTAAAGCCTGGGTCACAAAAATTACTGTAGCTCTTTATTGCCTTCCAAGTGTTTTAGCACCTGATTCTCTATATATCCATTTAAAAGGAAATTATTTGATCAGCACTGCATTATGATTTTATAAATGTAAATATTAAACCCAATTTGTTTTTAGTCTGAATTAAAGATGCATATGTCATGAAAGTTATCCATCTTTATTCCATAAATAAAACAGAATAGTACAACTATAATAGAATAAATGCCAGAAGATGTTGCTTTCAAAAACAGTAGATTACTGATTGACCTTTTTCTGCGTTTACCATACTATTTATCATTTCAGCAGTTAGCCATCTTTCTGACAAGTGAATTTCTTTAAAATGTGTATGACATTTAACTGGATAGAGTTATTTGTCATTGAATAATTTAATGTCATTTCTTATTGCTTCAATTTAAATGGTTGATCTAATTTTTATTTGCAGTATACCATTTAGATGACTCATATTATATTGGCTAATGTCTAAATACTTTAAAAATTTAGATGAATGTGCTTTTCACTTGTCAACATAATCAAATGGGGCATATGGGATTTAAATTAAACAGTTGATTATATCCCATGATAGAATCCATTTATTTTATCCTCTCCCTTCCATCTTGCTTATTCATATCTCCTCTACATCCTTTCTAGAGTCTACTTTTGTCTCCAGATCTACAATAATCTCATGAAATAATCATATTTCCCATGATTGATGAGCTCCTTGGATTCACATCTCCATTTTCTTCTTTTCTTTATTCTAAGCTCCAGGATTCATTTTTACCTTCTCCTTTAACCTTCCACATTCAAATTAAATCCCCTTCCAAGATTGCTCTGAAAATTAATTTCAATGTTCTTTATAAAAGCCAGAGATAACACTTTCTTATTTATTACTTGCTACAATTTTTATGGTTCATTAACATTTACATCTAATAATAGATAACTTATTTATACCTATCAGCTTCTTCCAAGATTAACCTCTTCAATATTTTTAATAGTTTTAGTACTTTTTTGAAGTTCATGTATATTTTATCATTTTTCTGTTGTATATGCCATTAAATACAGTTTTAAAAATTGTAGGTAAATTGCCATAGTACTGATACAGAGAAAGAGAAAAATTGCTAAATACTGATTGATCAGTTTTGTCCTACACAGAGAGTCATCTGGTAAATCATCTTTCTACTAAATGTGATACTAATTAATATATTTCCTCTTCTCTACTTTGCTTATATCTAATAATATTCAGGCCAACTTATAGTCCATTATATTCCTCTTCCAATTTTTCCTTTCTTGGAAGAGTGGCCTTTCCCAGCCATTCAACACATCATCATTAGTTGCTAACATGAAATAGGTCTGCAGCTCCCACACCTGACCTGCCATTTGTCTTTCCTCAGGCTTCATCCCTATCTATTAGTGTGCAGCACAAATCATCATACCTAGGAAGAATTGTATTCCTATTTCTCCTCAGAATTTCTGTCATTCAACCTCTTATTTTTCTCTCAATTTAGTGAGTGTATATAGTCACATTTATTGAGAAAAATATTAATTTAGAGGGTGTTTTCTTCTACAAAGGAAGAGAAGTGGCTTGCAAAAAAACAAGTATGCACATTTTACAAATCACAAAAGCAATAAATAGAAGTAGTAAGTTGGATAAAAGGAAAGATGAATTGCTAAGTTTAAGTTGCAAATTTATTTCTGATTTCTTGAAAGTCAATACAAAAATGAATGTTCTATTAGTTAGCAGCTCTATTAGTGTAGTGGTTCACAACCCAGACTTGGTTTCCTAGAACTGTTCCCTGATAACCAGTAAAGTTTTATCTTTTATTTTATATCATTAAAAATCATGGACTTTGTACATATGATGGGGTAAAATCCATTTCAGTAATTATCCACTTATTTTGCCATGATTATCCCATTTTAGGCTAGCAGGAATATAATAAAATTTGTCATTTCTTTTTCTTTCCTTTGCAATTGGACTTTTCTTTATATATTTCTTTGCTATGTTATTTCTTTTTCTTTTTTTTATAGGATCTCTTCACTCATTAGGAATGCTAAAACTTCATATAATATGAAAATGTATTTTTCTGTTTCTCAAATTTTGTTTTTGTTTTTGTGTATTTTTCTAAGGGTGTTACTTCCTATACAAATGTCTGTTTTATATTCTATATTGTCAAATTTATCTATCTTTTCTTTAGTTTCTTTAATGGGTAACAAAATTTATGATTAGGAAAATTCTCCCTACACTTAAATTGTGAACAATTTCACTCTATTATTATAATACTTATATATTTGTTTTTAAAACCCTCGCCTGTTTGAAGGATGCCCGGGTGGTTCAACGGTTGAGCGTCTGCCTTCAGCTCAGAGTGTGATCCCAGGGTCCTGGAATCGAGTCCCGCATGGGGCTCCCCCCTGCTTCTCTCTCTGCCTCTCTCTGTGTATCTCTCATAAATAAATAAATAAAATCATAAGAAATAAATACTCTCACCCATTTGAAATTTATCTCAGCGGATTTGTTGAGGGATGTATACAACTTTATTTTTATTACATTGGCTACTTACTGCTTTCAACACTGTTGTGAGTGAAGAATTGATCATTGCACCAGTTCTATAATAACATGTGGTAGAGGCTGGGGCCTTTCCTACAAGATGCAATATATATTTCTCTGAATTACAAACAATGTATGATATCAATTCTCCTTTAGTTGGAATACATAGGGCTAGGAATCAAGAGATTCCTCTCTCACCTGTATTTCTAATGGCACTTCATGTTTCTTTTTCCCCTCTTTTTATGCTTAAAACTGTTTTAGTTTAGAGACCTAGTCCTAAGGAAATGATGTTTCTACCCAGGGATACAATAGTTGTTCCCTTTAGCTTCAAGTTAAGTCTGCTGCCCTAGCCATTTGGGTTTTTTGAGTCTCTTAGCCAAGGTCAGGGGAGAGTTTACTGTACTGGTTTGGGTGATCAATCCTTATTATCAAGGCATTCAGTCAATCATTATTTGTTTACTGTTTGACTACTAAGTGTCAGTGTCTGTGTTAAGGAATGGGAACACACAGCAGTGAATGCAGGCACTTATAAGCTCACAGTCCTATCATGATAAATGAATAACACACAAATGAAACCACTGCAGGCTTGAATAAGCGCTCTGGATGACAAATAAAAGGTGGCACACGACATCTTGGGGAGTCAGAGAATGTCTCCCCATGCAGGTAGAATTAACCAGGCGATGGAAGAGTGGTCCATGTGCACAAGCAGCATGGGGGCTATAGAGTGGAGCTCAAGGAGGCCAGTGTGGATGGCAGGCAACACTGAGGATCGGAGCAGCAGCCTGGAGTGAGTGTGTGAGCACTGTGTTTGTGTCACATGCATCTAGTTAACCCAGCTGGGTGACGTGGGTGACCCGTTTCACCTACTCTGGGCCTTGGTTAACTTCTTTCAAGGCATGTGGTGACAACGTATATAAACACCTGATATAGCAAAGGCCCTGATTCATTATTAATGACCTGTTATTATTTATTAAAGGTTGTTCTGCACCATAAAAAAACATAAGAGAAGTTAGGATTTGTGCTACATGATGGAGGAAACGGCAATGTGCAGATTCTAGAGGATTCTCTAGGGTATCCAAAAAGAACCTTGTTTCCAATGGTAAAAGTTGGTGGAAAACTACATCAATCTAACATAGGCAAGAGTACTAAAGGTCAGTGTTTTCAGGGATAATGTTTTTGACTCACCTAATCAAACAGAGATCCCGGAATTTGCCTTTTGGCAGAAAACAAATTAAACCATAATTGCCAGTCAAAGGAGGAAGTCATAAATAACCATAGTAAGGTTAGAAGAACTACCACAATGTACTAATCTAGCACTATTCAGGTACCACTTGTGCTGAACTCCATGCAAATGGTGCACACTTGAAGCACTATAGTTGTCACAGAAGACAGCATGAAAGGAAACTCCTGAAGTATGATTTCATAGCTAACAAGGCCAATTATAATGATACATTTTTTCTTTGTTCTATACCCTCAATATGCCACGGTGGTGGCAATAAAAATTAAGTTTACAAGCTACAAGATATCAACTTGAAATTGTACATAAACCACAGGAAGAATGATCATTATCAAATGATTAATGCACTTTTTTGTAGGAGAGATAATTGCATTATTTTAGGGAGGAGTATGTTACTCTTGCCTTTTTGCTGCCTCTTAAGTTTGTGGAGTTTCCTAATGAGTGAGTTAGGGTAGATTCCATGGAATGGCTCATTCACAAATTATCCCAAGTCCCAGTAAGTATGCATTTTCAGGGTTGTAGATTCTGGAATGCTAATTCCTACTTTTCCCAAATTCACATGTAGCCAAGGTCCTGGGTATAATTCAGATTCCACAAATCAGATACTCTCATGGGGGCATTTGGCTGTGAAACACAGTTAAGTGTGAAGCGCAGGATGTGAAACATCGCTTTGCTGGCATGGATAGTAGTAGAAGTGGCATGGTTTGCTGTCAGCACATGCCAGAATATTTCACACCTTTCTGCAGGGGTTATGAAAGCTTTAGCCAACCTGCAGGGTAGAGTGACACTAGGGTCTAAGAGCTATTTCTAGAGGCCCGGGGTGTAGTATGTTATTCTGGGCTTCCAACAATTTCATGAGAAAACTAATATGTGACAGTAAGTCCCTTTAAGCTTAAACTAGTGATTGCTATTTCTGTTGTGTGCAACTAAACCCTAAATGCCACAGATAGTATTTTTTTTATCAAGTTTATACAGCCTTTGCTAAAACAAATTTCTTTCAGCGATTCTACACCAAGCTTTGCAATTAAGCAAGGAAAGAATATATTACCTATTGAATTCTAATCAAAAATAAAATAAAATACAGTAACTATTAGAAACTGATATCTAGTAAAGAGCTGTAATGTGCAATAGATGCCCATTAAAACAATGTCATATTGGCATGAAGATAAAAATAATATTTTATGAAAACAAAGAATGTATTATTGGTTTGGCATATTATTATTTTTCTAGGTTTACTACACCAAATAAGGCTGTGCAGCAAGATTTTTGTTATAATTAGTGTCATTTTTTTTTCTTTTCCAAGGCCTTGTGTTTGGTCATTTCCCAGATAATCCCTGATTACTTGTTTCTTCCTCCATTGACGCCTAGTTAATATAACGGTTGTATTGTGACAACGTGGGTGAAACTTGAAGGAATTATGCTAAGTGATAAAAGTCAAACACTGAAATAACAAATACTGCATGATCACACTTTTAAGTGTAATCTAAAACAAAAGTAAAAACAAAAACAAAATCGCATTCAGAGATATATAGAAGAGATCAGTGGTTGTCAGAGGGGAGGTGGAGGTGGGTAAAATGAGTGAAGGGTCTCAAAAAGTATAAATTTCCAGTCATAAGATAAATAAGCCCTGGATATGTAAAGTACAGCTTGGTGACTATAGTTAATAATATCATATTTCATATTTGAAAGTTGCTAAGACAGTAGAAAAGTTCTCAAAAAAAAACTATAAGTATGTACAGTGATAGATGTTAACCAGACTCCTTGTGATGATCATTTTGTAATATGAACAAATATCAAGTCATTATGTTGTACACTTGAGACTAATATGATGTTGTATATCAATTATACCTCAATAAACAATAAAACAGAGTAAAAAGTTGGTTGTACATTTGTACTATTTTACCTCTTAATTGACATTTTACGAGTCAGATTTTTCAAAGGTAAAAGGCGAGGCATTCTCATAAAGAAAAACAAAACCAAGCCACCAAATGTCTCTTGAAAATCATGGACCTTTTCCCCAAATGTATAACATACTCATTGTATGAGTGGAACACGTTTATACAGGCTCGGATATGGCATTCCGTATTAAAAAAAAAAAATGAACACTTATTTGGGAGGCAATTGTTCATTCTTCCCAGAGATGACATTGAGCCACCATTCACCACCACAAGCATTGATCCTAGGTACAGTGTTATATCAGTTATTATTTTGAATATCACCCTAATCCTTTCCACCTATAACAGAACCAATCTGCTGCAAGACAGAATAAAAGAAACTTCAGTTAAAAAAGGAGTCAAGAGGCAAGGGTGGGGAGCCCTCACATCCCACCTACTGTCTGCCAATTGCAAACCCCAAAAGGAAGAAGTCCACTTCATTGGTCTAGCAAGAGGGAGGTAAAATTCCTTCTCACCCAGGAACAGGCTCAGCCAGTGTGAAAACACCACAATGACCCAATTAGAAACTATCACCACCATGAAGTCTCTTTCCCCCAATGGACTCTGTTCAAAGCAGCCC
Organism: Vulpes vulpes; assembly: GCF_048418805.1. Taxonomy (NCBI): domain Eukaryota; kingdom Metazoa; phylum Chordata; class Mammalia; order Carnivora; family Canidae; genus Vulpes; species Vulpes vulpes. Next base: position 5,644,038 of record NC_132783.1, on the reverse strand, counting down.
TTCCCAACTTCCTCCTTTTCTCTATAAAATAACAGTCCCCTCCTTTGATCTCCTGACCTGCCTATGATTTGCCATAATTTAGATGTCCTGAATTGCAACTCCCCTGCTTTGTTTACCAGCAAAAACACATTTTGCTGGTAAAATAACTGGCTATTTTACTTTTAGAGTTAGCACTGCTACCTATGATACTACAGTCTACTGTAATTACTGTTTCTGATTTCATTTAAAGAAACCATTCTCCAGAGACACATAAACTCTGGTGTCCTCAAATATACAAACTATTTCAATAGGCAAGGTTTTGGTGAGCCTCCTTTCTATCTTTATTTAGGCTAATTTCAATCTTCATCCAAGATTTCACCCCCTTGTTTATTCCATAAATTCCCAACAATGGAAAAAAAATTAAAAAAAATTCCCAACAATGCAATTCTCAAGCTAGCTGCTGACATCCAACCAAGCAACCCAAAGGAAATAGCCTTTAGATGATATTCAGTAAAGACATTACTACTGAAATTACCCACCTCTGCTCTTGACGACATAAAGCAGCTAATGAACCATCTACCTAGAATTTGGCCTTCATGTTCTCAATACTGGCAACATGTCATATTCTCCAGTGCTCTGGGGGGTATGGTTTTATATGACCTTTTGGGTGATGTGAACTCACAGCATGTCCCACATTGATCAAATTTGTCAACACCCCTGGGTTTTACCTAAGTCTCTTCAGGAAAGTCATAAGTATGGGCAGATAATTAGCCCCTTTCAGGATCCCAGGCCAACAACCAGTCAATGAGTTACTGCACAGAAAAAAAAGGAGAAGAATAACATCTTTTCTTTTGATATTGACCTGAACTGCAATGGCCCTGGTTCTACGGGAGCAGGGTGCATAGCAGGGTGCTTGCAGCAACACAGTAACACCCACTGGGTCCAGAACAATGCAGTAGATCTTACCACAGATCCCACTGAGACCCCGACTACTCAAGCTATTTTTTGAGTGACGAAAATACCATAATAGAGAAATGATAAAGGGAATTTTAAAACCAGCTAACTTCATATACTGTAAAATAAGTTTAATATATAACAGCTAGAACTTACTATCATACACTTCTGCTAATTTCAAATACCTCAATAGTAAGGAAAAAGAAAGAAAGAGAACAGAAAACACAAAACAAAAACCAATCTACAAATTGTACAAAACCTATCTAGCAAGTGCAATTACTAGAGTTGTTCATATTTTTAATTAATAGACATAAACCCAAAGGAGTCCTCCAAAAATTGAGGATTTTTTTTCCCGAAACATTTTCAAAAGATGTATTTTAAACTCAGACAAACCTTTCAAAGTAGTTCTCTACTCCATCCACAAAGCAAGATAGTGCATCAGGATTCGATCATACTGGCTACATTTTATTTTTTCCTTCTTTAATCTCAAGAATCACAGAAGAGAAAAAAACACTGAAGAACATTGATATAAAAATATTCCAGGGAGTATTACTAGATTTATACCATATTTTGATGGAATTTTAGGATGAAAAGTAAAAAAAAAAAATTGTTTTAATTATATGAAGAAAAGGTGAGACTTAATGTGCAGACTTTGTCTTCCTCATCTCATCTCTGTGCTTATATACTCAAGCCATACCTACACCTATGCTATATTTTTATTTCATATTTTTTAAAGATCTTATTTATTTGAGAGAGACTGAGTATGAGCAGAGAGGGGGGCAGAAGGGGAGGGAGAAACCGACACCCTGCTGAGCAAGGAGACCAGACACAGGGCTTGATCCTAGGACCCTGAGATCATGACCTGAGCCAAAGGCAGACGCTTAACCAACTGAGCCAGGCACCTGTATAGTGTTTATTTTCAACATGAGTCAACTACTGATACTAACTTCTCCTGAAGTGCTTTGACGAATAATTAACAGAAAGGACTCCCTGAAGATTAATGATGTGGCATAGGTTCCCAGCTAAAGCTACATAAACACTGCATAAAAGGAATGCATATAAATCTATCACACATATTTTATACTGGACAACGCAGCCATCTGGGGGATGCAGGAGATTTATTGCTCAAGTGCTGCTGTTGTATATACAGTTCTCTCGGTGTTTTTCACATCTCAGTAGTTTTGTCTGGGAAGTTGTTTTAACCATAGTTTCTCATCCATTATCATTAACAAATTCTTAAGCTATGACCTAAGTCATCTGCATTAGCCATTTACTACATCATTCGCTCAAGTTGTGGGCAATTTTCTTTTTATCGCTTTGAAAGCTATCAGGACACAAATTTATATAATGGCTTTAATTCTAAGTGTTTTACTGACATTCATTCAATAATCTGCTCAGTACCCTGTTTGCATATTATTGCTCTTAGTGTTTTCCTGGTTTCAGAATTGATAGGTAAGCTTATAAAAATGTTACACTTAATGAATATTTTTAATAAAATGGGACTTTCTCTTGCCTTAACATTTTACTTTTTATAAATGATTCAAGAATAATTTTACTATTGATTACTACCAAAAACATCTCTTTGGTTATATTTTTACCCTGTATGTATTTTCCTCATTTTCTGAAGAGTATATATACCCAGGAAAAATAGAAGTATTTAATGAGCATCTTAGTGATTCTTTTTATCACATTACCACTAATAAGACTAAATACTGAAAGAGATTGATATAAGGTAAATCTAGGAGCTGGTGTCTATCTAGTATGTAGTAAGGCCACTGTTAATCCCACGGAAAAAGACATGTATTAGGGATTTTACTCTGGTTTTTAGGACACCAATTTTCCTATTTTTGTATCTTTTTACAATTTATACTAAACATACTCAAACCTCTGTGCTAATAACTATGGAGAAAAAATATTGAAATAAATTTAAAAGCCTTTAAATATTTTTAAAAACTTGTATTAAAACATAAAATCATGTTTACAGCGATAAATGCATGTGTCTGTACATGCACATCATATATTGTATTTCACTATTTGTTTCCTGTGTGACAACTAGAAAGATGAAAACTCCCAACTCTCACTTACAATCATGAAGAAAAGATCATCTGTGTCTTGTGGATAAAAAAATAATAATAATAATATAGCCTAAGTCTTAGGAAAGGGATTTTGATGTATGATTTGAGAGGGAAAAGTAAGTATATGGAAGACTTTGATATCTGAATTGTAGTTCGGTAAATTGGGAGATATCATTTCTCATGTCACTGAGGAATGACTCGACTCAACCAAAGCTCAGTAATTTATTGTGTTACCCTATCCCAGACAAGACTAGACCTTGTGGCACAAAGATGAATACAAGATAATTCTCAATTTCAAGGAGTTTATGATCTGATAATTCATGTATCCAGATCTTATCATGGAAGAGCTCAGTATCAAAAGACATATGGAAAGAAAGAACTACACATTAGAGTATGATTTTATTCTTCTGTTCATGTGGAGAAAATCAGGAAAAAAAATTTAGATAAACTTCAAATGACCTGGAAAGATGAATTAGGTTTTGGTAGACAGAAAACATTCCAGGTTGAAGAATCAGCATGAACATGAATAAAAGATATTGCTAGAAAGGAGTTTGGTCGCAGGTATCTAATATAGCACAAACTGAATCATGAATGTGGATATATTTCCGAGAAAAATGTACATTTATCTTATTTCCTGAGTTAAATTAAAAATTTAAGAATAACAAAAAGCCTACTGAGAAATGTCTTTTTGCCTTATAGTCTAAGTCAGAGAACCAAGTCACAAGGTTCTTATACAGCTTTCCAAATTTATTCTGTGAATGCAAGCATTTCATTATTAATTTCTATTTTAACTTTTACATAAATAGTAGCAGAGGACATATTATTATTCTTCACGATTTTAAACTTATTTCTCTGAGATTGTTCCTTATCAGTTACACCCTCCTTAAATTTATATAAAATGAAAATTGAGTTAACTAGTTGCAGCAAGGTAATGAGATACAGTCTGATTGCAAGGATCTTTGGAGTAAATTTTTGACCAGAAAGTGGGGGCATCTTGAGTAGACTACCATCAAGTAGTGGTAGTGAGAGGAAGAGACAAAAAGAGACAATTGCTTAAAGAGCTGTTTTAGAAGTGGCAAATAATAATGGAACTAAATCAGTTTGGCTGGTAAAAAGATTTCTATTTAATACCAAATTCCAACACTTATTAAGTCTAAACTGTGGAATTAGTCTCATCCTGTCCTGGGCTTCAGTTACTACATTTGTACAATGGAGAATTATAACAATTAATTCACAGAATCATGTGAATAGTTTAGTAATATTGAAGTGAATATTCCCATGGCCTATAATATGCATTTTATGGGATTTTTTTCATTATTTACTAAATATTCATCATTTTAAAATCCTATATTATCAATATATCTTAATTATGTATTATACTATGTTTAGTTTTTATTTTCATTTTACATATTGAATTGTTCATTTAGTATTTTGAGTTATATAAAGTAGAATACAATGACTAGTCATTTATTAGAGTAATACTGGCTGCTGGAAAAAGCAAACTCCAAAATTTCAGAGCCTTCACACAACAGTTTATTTTCCACTTATGAATACATTCCAGTGCAGCCCAAATTTCTTGATAAGTGGGCGAGTGGCTTTGCTACCCACACAGTGACTAGGAGACTCAGATCCCTATCATGTTGTGCCTCTCAGTCCTCCAGGGCTTAGAGTCCTCTGCTTCCAGACAGTAGAGACAGACGCTATGGAGAAGACTTATCTGCTCCTTAAAAGCTCTTGTCAAAAAGGGATGTTTACCATTTCTGTTCACATTTCACATGACTACAAATGCATGCGAAAAGCTGGTTGCTTTTCAGTGAAAACTCTACACTCTGGAATGAAGACCATCAATTTTGGTCAATAGCTAGCAATTTCAGGCACATTAGTCCAATATTGTAATTCACAAATGAGGAAACTTAAGACCTAGCAATTGTGAATTCAATGGAGATATTTATCGCTTTCTTATGGTGTTTCTTTGATCTAATGTTATTTGGTAATAACATTTGGTAATGGGTAGAACTTCATTCAACTATGATGGGCATGAAAGAAGAAAATGTTATATTATTGTACAAGGCAGACAATAATGTTGGTCAATATATTCACTTTTAATTATAGGGTATAGCATTTCATTTTTCCTTTTCAAATCATTACTTAGTATTAAGGATTTATTATAAAATATGACATTATTAAGAAGATCTACAATTTGCTGCTGAGTCTTCATTTGGGAATTTAGCACCTCGGTTGCATATATCATGATAATGCAAAAGCATTATTCTGTTTTATGCTGCCTGCAGAATCAACAGGAGAAAAATGAGAACTGCCCGTGCTGCATGAGCCATAGTTTAACTGTGAAGAATACAATTGAAATGGAGGATGCTAAAAATTCTCAAAGCTGTATTTAGAAAAATTGGTCCAGCATTTTCCATTAATCAGCACAAATATTTTTCTAAGTATACACTTGAAGGCCTTTGCATCTATACTCAATTATGGAGGCAGCAGGAAAATTATGTTCTTTGAATATAAAATATTGCTAAGTTATTCAAAAAGGGCTCTCGGAAGCTCTTCAAAGAGAATACTATAATATAGAAAAAGTCTCTTGTGTAGATGTGTCAATTATTGCTATTTCATCAATATATCGTTTTTTTTTACTAAGAAATGAAATTGTTTTCAAATCCTGATTGAATAAATGAAGAAGAAACACGATATTATATAAGCAGAAATATTTATTCATTCAACCACCAAATGAACATCTACTAGATGCCAGGCATTGTTCTGGATGTAAGGGATACGACATAGAACAAAATGCATGACTTCACCAGTTGCCCATTTTTCCTTTATTTTATAAACATGGAACTCTTTCTTTAAGCAACAAATTGAAAAATACTACACAGATTCAGGAGGCTGCCTCTGAGGGATGAATTTGCTTGGGTTGCCTGCTTTGAACTTCAGAACTTTTACTAGGTGTGGAATAAAAATACAGTGTGGAGTAAAAATCTGGATAGACATTAATTACAATAGCTGGCAATTCCAGAAAAGGGATTTTACTAACTGGTGAAGGCCAACTCTGCTCTACAGAGGAAGAGCCAGCAGAGGGAGATGAAGCAGATTTGTGAGAAAATATCCAAGCACTAGGACTTTGAAAAACACTAAATAGACTTTTCAAAGACTAAGACTTCATAAGTCTTTTGGTATGAAAACGTATCAGTTGCCAAATTTATAATTTTAAAATTATTCTTTGAAAAAAATTACCTTCTGGTATATGATGGATAATGTATTTAGAAGTTAATGAAGTTGGTGCCAGGTTTCTTTTTATTATTATTATTTAAACATTTTATTTATTTGAGAGACAGAGAGAGAGAGAGAGAGCTTGAGCAGAGGGAGAGGGAGAAGCAGGCTGCACTGACTGCAGAGCCCGATATGGGGCTCATTCCCACAAAGCTGAGATCATGCATGACCTGAGCTGAAATCGAGTCAGCCGCTCAATCAACTGAGCCACCCAGGTACCCCAGGTGCCAGGTTTCTGATATTTAGTCAAGACATGTGTTACATCCCCAGAAACTAAACTTGGCTTTTTGATTCAGGAGTTATACAGGTTTCGGCCATAATTCTCAAATATTAGGCAATATAAAAGTGAACAATCCCTTAGCAAAATAATTCGGGAGTGGTGAGTCAGTTTTTAAAGTTGGTAAGATAATATTAATGTATTTTTAGTGATTGGAAGACTGATTGATTGAAAGAATAGAATTTCTACAAAGCTCATGGTAAGTTAAACACAAAAAAAAACTTCTTACTACGCCATGGCTTATACTTCATGCATACAATTGAAAAATCTTTTATGAGTGAAAAGTTCATAAATATTTTTCACTCATGTATTATTATTTTGCTTATAATTCCATTCTATGGCTCCCTGGGGAACTGTAAGTTAATGTGTCCATGTGGAAAATGAACACAAGTGATAATTATAAAATGGTATTACAATACTGAAAAATTAAAAAAATAATGAAAAATACCCATTTGTTAATTTATGGGTTTATTGCAACAAGGACTTTGCATATTCTATCATAATTCTTATTTTGCTATATCAACATCAACATTCTGCCTCAGTTGGAAGCATCACCGGTAAAACAAAAAGGGAAATAGAGTAAGATTAATATCTGAGGTGATATAGTTTGTACTTTGTATCCTTTATACTTAAAGTGTGGTCCACAAATTAGCAGCGTCGTATTACTGGGAGTATATTAAATTCAGAATCTGCATTTCTAAAGATTCCCAAATAATTGTATGATCACTCTTAATTAGAGAGGACTGTCTGGTCTATGCAGTAACCTTTCTGCTTCCTCTTTGCTATCAGGATCTGCATTTTGTTCACATTTTGTGAGGGGATCTTGTTTTTTTAACTAATTAGTTTATTTGAGAGAGAGAGAAAAAAAACAGAGAGAGGCAGAGCATGTTGGGGAAGGGCAGAGGGAGAGAGAGTATCAAGCAGACTCTGTGCTGATGTGAGGCTCCATCTCACAACCTTGAGATCACAACCTGAGTGAACCCAAGAGTCCAGGTTTAACAGATTGTACCACCCAGGCACTACCCCCAAGCATCCCTTGAAGGGTTATGTTAATCATGATCCCTTCACAGCCCTGAGCAAATAAAAGATGATTAGACTAAGCCATACATGATGATCTAATTCCTTTCTCCTATGTTTCAGTACAGGCATGTGATGCAACACTAAAGAAACACCATAGAAAATATTTGGGGGGCTTATAGACAAAAAATGTCATCACTCTCAAAAAGACACACCAAACAAGGACAGGTCTCCTCTTAGCCTCTGGATATTTTCATTCTGCAAGTAATATCTGCAATGGCCATAACCCTCTTGGGACGGTGAGGAGAAGACAAGGGAATAACAAAGAAGCTGAGTTATAGTCTGTAAGACCTACAGCTCATTTATCCAGTCCCAGAAACCCTCTGCTTCCAGCAGAGGGAAGTTAATACTTAACTTAATAAGTTAATACTTATTAATGAGATGATAAATTTTCTCAATGACCTACTTTCTCATATTTTCATATTTTGAGAAACATGAAAATATTTCATATTTTCTCAATGACCTACTTTCGCTTGGCCTCTGTTACTTATATGAGCAGATATAGTAACTTAAAATCAGCATCGGGATCAATAGCTAGATTAACTACATTATTTGTCTCAAAATCTACACCTACCAAATCCACGGATGGGATCCTTTTTGTGGAATGGTGTTAGTATGAATTACAGGCAAATGATATGTTTCCAAAGGAATGGCAGCCTCTAGGTCAGAAGACTTACTTGCTGAATTATGATTGAAACAGAAATTCAACTTAAATTTTCCTCTGTGAATTTTCCTCCTACTTAAAGATTAAAATGATTAGTTTCCTATATTCTGTTCTATCAATTTGGAAAAAAGAGCAAAAACAGAAGCCCAAATCTGGATCATGTTTTTAAGGTTTTTAGTGATTTCCCTAAATCATAATAATTTAATTATTGCCACTGATAACTTCTTCCAAAAATCACTTGGGGAAAGCTCAATTTAAGAGCAAAACTAGGGCTTATCTTTCACGTTTACTGTATAAAGCCAAACAGCATTTTTATTAGATATATATTTTTATTATGTATGTTCTCCTTAGATATTAGAATATAAATTCTGCTAGACAATATCGATCTAAAATACATGTATATTTACATATATTTTACTCAGAAAAACTTCATGAATTTTTAGCATACCAGGCCATTGCATTTTCACTTAGTGATCATATGCATATCTTATTCCTTCGGTTTAAATAATTGCTATTTATAAAAGTGTGGCAGATGATATTGTTCCAAAATTTGCCACAGAATTATTTCTGGTCCCAATTGCTGTTTGAGAACATTGTCACTTCCTGTCAAGAGGTGCAGTTTATTTCCACACTTAGACGTGCTTGTGACTGGTCCGACCAATAGACTGTGGAGGAAATGATGCTGTGTCACTTCTGAGGCCAGGCCAGTGGAAGGACATGACTTCTGCTTTAGCCTCTTTCTTGGTACACTTACCCCAGGAACTCAACTACTTACCTTAAGAAGGCTCTAGCTACATGAAGAGGCCTCAAGTAGGCCTTGGGCGACAAGCAGTATTAACTGCCAGAAAAGAGATTGAACAAGCCTTCAGCTAATTCTAGTCCACAGCTCAGCCTTCTCACTCTCTGACTGAAACACTTTGGTGTCCAGTCCCTTGCAATGTACCTTGCCTGAATTCTTGACCCACAGACTCTGTGAGTCTAATAAATGGATGTTTTCTGCCACTAAAGTTTGAAATTTCTTAAATAAATTTAATGTACTCACTCAAGTCTTAGAAAGAGATGTCATTCAACATGTCTATTAAACTAAAACTCTGCTAAGAGTGAGTCAGTTGGTCAATAGAGAGAAGCTGGGCTTCATGTCAAATATGATCAAAATCATATTTGAATTCTGATTCCATGAGTTCTGCTCCAATTACTTCAACTTTCTGAACTATAGTTTCCCTACCTTAAAAATAAAGATAAATATTCCTTTTTCAGAGTTATGATGAGATGATGATTAAATATAAAACCTTTAACCTATTGCATAATATAGTAGGTAATAAATAAATGTTTTATAACATGGATGATTAGGAACTTTATAAGAGTAGTAATCGTGAATATTTACTTGAGTACTTACAATGTGCTAGATATCAGCATGATGCTTGGCATGTGTTGTCTCAAGTAGTAGATAATTTAATGCATTAATTTTTTCCACATTACATGATTTTATACACATTTGATTTGTGTCTCAGAGACTTCATACAATTAACTCATTCAATACACAAGACTGCTCATGCCATAGGCTGTGTCACCTGTTGTTAATAAAAATAAAATTGATAAGATCATCTTTAAAATACAGATGAAAGATCAAAATATAGGACACTAATAGAGAATCTCAAATTACTACAGATACCTTTCATACAAAGGAATTTTAGTTTAAAGAATAAATCTAAATTTCTACTAATATATGGGGATAATACTAAAGAGTAGAACTTGCATAATTTCAGGGTGGTACAGCCACGGGCTGCCTTGTGCAAAGAATGTATCACGTGTTCTGTAAACATTTGGGTTTAAAAATATGTGATTAAAAAAACAATTGGCTGAGTTTCAGTGTGCTACATATATTAATAAGAGCTCTATTGATAAAGACACAAAATATTACACTAATGATCCATTATTATTTGATTTCACATTTGAATGTGTGAGCTGAGAAAACTAATCATGTGAGCACACACACTTTCAGAAACATGTAACCATCTGGAGTATCTTTAGTAGCAGAAGCCAATATTTGTGCTGTTATTTTCATTATAGGCCTTTCAGTGAAACTCTCTCCAGACAAGCAGGGAGCCAAGAAAAGAAATTAGTGGCCATTCAAGGACATGGCTCAAAGACAATTCTATTCTATTAGCGTATATGTAGCTTTTCTAAAAGCTGTGATAAATTTCCCCCAAATGTGGTTTGTCCAAGACCAACATCTATTCAGAACATGAAATGGAAGGGAAAAACTTCCATGGTTCATTTAAACAGCTTCTTAATGTCAGAGAATTTTTAGCTGAAGAAAGACATTGCCTTTATTGTTAGCTTATGTTGAATGAATAATTCAGAATGAAAGCAGTTGCAGCATAATGATAAAATTACATAAATCAAAGAGTAGCTGCTCGAGCCAAATATCTGCAGGAAAAAAAAAATCACATTTCCTACTCTTCTGTTTACTTAGATGCTTATTTTGTTTGTGCAGATGTTCCAAAAACTATCATTACATGTGTTTCTTTGCGATATTTATAACCTAATTGAATGCTTGCTCTAAGAAATTTTACTTCACTATTCAAAGTATGTTTCAGCCTGATTTGTTTCTTACTGTCCAGCAGAACCTATACTTAATGACGGGGAAAGTTCAAGGTAAATGACCATCCTGAGACTAAAATTGAGAGTAGAAGAAGGGAGGGGATTAATAATATTAATAACAGGGAGGCCTGTTTTGTGCTAGGTGGCAGATGGTTTGCTATTTTTTCCCCTCACAACAGCTTTCTGAGTTATAACAATTATTCTGATTTTTCAGATAAATTTAGCTTGGGGTAGTTTTTCTATTGTCTAAGATCGCACAAGTACAAAGCAGTGGGATCACATTTGAATAGTCTGACTGCCTTTTCCAATATATAAGAGAACAATAATTCAAGTAATCCAAGTGACTTTAAAACATTTATTTATTTATTTATTTATTTATTTATTTATTTATTTAAAGATTTTATTTATTTATTCATAGACACAGAGAGAGAGAGAGAGGGAGAGACACAGGCAGAGGGAGAAGCAGGCTCACTGCAGGGAGCCTGATGTGGGACTCGATCCCAGGTCTCCAGGATCAGGCCCTGGGCTGAAGGTCGCACTAAACTGCTGAGCCACCCGGGGTGCCCCTAAAGCAAATATTAAAAAACAAACAAACAAAAAACAACAACAACAACAAAACAGAAATTGCAAAGTTTTTAGGCCCAGAGTTTAAAAATAGTATGACTAGTACTTGGACAATTTAAGTAAATTTTATTTTAAAAGTCTTGACTTTTAGGGGTGCCTTTCAGCAAAATGATTTTTCCCCTTGTTTCCAAGAGTCACATTTTAATACATAGATTCCTGGACTTACTTGCAAAAGAAATCTTAGCCTGAAGCTCGCTGCTTGGAAATGGGCCTCTCCTCTGATTAGATTCATGCTAAAATCCGCCACATGTCAAATCAACTTAAGAATAAAAAGTCATATCTGCACAATTGTCTGAATAGCTTATTGATTCAGATTTTTTTAAAAAATAGTGAGTTCAGCAAAATCAGAAGGGCAACAAAACCAATCATTTCAGCCCAAATGGTTCATTCCATAGCTGCATGCAGTCACAAATAGAAGAGAGAGCTATCTCCATCAACATAAGGCTGCACATTGTCACTTGCTGTACGCATTATCTGTTTCCTTACCGAGGGGGAAATCAATGAAGCCACTTTTTTTGCCCAGCATTGCTTGAAATATTTATAGAAATTTATTGTAGAGAGGGTCAATTTTGATGCATAAATTTTAATATTCTAATTGCTTATATATAAATTACTACAGTGTTTCTTGGTAAAATAATCTTAAAAATAAAAATATGATTTTAACCACTGTTGGTTTTTATAATATATCAAGTTCCGTGCTGTGCTTTTCCTTTCACGAGCCTGTACAAGGCAAATAATTGCATGGAATTATTGAAGCTTTCAGGTAAAAGAGAGTATTAGAGGTCACCAAAGGCCACATCCACAGGAGTGCATTAACCAAGGAACTATCTTGGAAATTATCTGTATTATATATTTATTCAGCTTCTGTACAGATGCTCCAAATAAGAAGGTCATTTCTACCTATGTAATGAACAGACCCTTTCACTAACTTTTGAAAATTTTAATTTTTTTTCCTCATACTTCAACTCTTTACACCTATATCTACCATTAAAGAGCCACATCCTCATTTCCATGCCAAAATATACTTCATTTCCTATAAGTTCAAAATAAGAGCACTTTATCGTGGTTGGAAAATTACCATATTTTTGACCTAATAAATAAAATATTGACAGAAGCCATTTTATGTTTCTACTACAGAGATTGTTACTATTTTATGTAGAAGGTCATAAGAGTAGTGGCTACTTATAGTCCATTAGGCATCTAAGTGTCAAAGAGAAAGCTAGAAAATAAGGGGGTATTAAGTTTTCATTTAATATATGACATGATTGTAGCTAAAATAGCACTAGACAAAATCATAATTACTACATCTTCATAAAACCTCGATCAAGCAATTATTGCACAGAGCACTAATATTTAGCAGAAGATGGAAATGACTTTCTGGTAGCTAACATTTTTTTAAACTTCTGTTGTTAAAAATTGGTGTACTTATCAATAATAGCCTGTTAGTTCAATTCCAAATTTTCTCCATTAAAACGAGCTGTCTCTATAATTGAACTATATTTTATATCACAGGAGAAGTATTTCTATCTGCTCTATTTTAATAAAAAATAAAGGAGCCATTATACAGCTTGCTATTTTATACATTCTTGTCTTTTAAAAATGCATAGAAAATAAAGACTTGATGCTCTAAACTTGAGATGCAGTTGCCACGACAACCAAAAAACACAATACTGCATACCACTATTCAAATGGTATTTGAATATCAGAAAGAATCTATTACATTATGTATGATTTTCTCTAGATTTAAATAATAATAATCCAGTCTTTTGCTTTAAATAGATGTATTTATTATAATTTTAGTATAGGAAGTTGGTTTAAGAAAAAAAGCATATAGATATATAACAAATAAATCATTTTAAGGAATTCCATGATTTTTCTTAAATTGCTGATTTGCATAAATAGATTTGCCATAGTAGAAGATTTTCCTTGGTACAAAATAAAGATGCAAATGAATTTAATATTCAGTGAATTAAATGGTTGCCCTAATGTAAATTTCTACCAATACACAAGTCTAAACCTAACCCCTCCCCAATTATTCATGGGGACACTTCCAAGTATGTTTTGTACTACAGTATCCTCATGAGCACACCAATACATTTCACTGTACTTACTAGCTTTCCCTAAACTTGCATTCTAGCACATTCCCTGAATTTTGCTACCAACAATGCTATCTTCTCATTCACTCAGGCTCAAATATCAGAGTCATGTTTGACTTTTTCTTTTCCTTGTCATCATCATTGAATTCATTAACTACTCTTTTTGGGTCTGCCCAGGAGAATAATATTCTGGTGTTCCTTTAATTTAAATATTCGTTCAATATCTATTTTGATTTATTTGAAGAAAAACTAAATCTTGTACTAACGAAAGCTTATTTATTTTTAATTTAAATATGCATATTTCCTAAAGTAGGCCCAATTGTACAGACACAGGAATCGGGAGATGGAGGAATGGAAGAGGTCACAGGAACACGTGATAACAAGAGTGGAAAAGCATCTACATTATACAACTTGGTTTTGCTGAAGCTATGAAGAAACCAAGAGAAGTTTTTCAGAAAGGAAATTACTTAATAAAATTTTATAGGAAATAGTTCTCATAGAAATATGGAGAATGACCCAAAAGAAGAGATTAGAGGCAGAAAAGCTGGTAGAGATCTCCTACTATAATTCAAGAAATAGAAAATGAGGAGACCAAATAGAGTATTCTTAGTGAGATTTTAAAAGATGTAATGAACTGGGGACTCCTGGGTGGCTCAGTGGTGGAGCATCTGCCTTTGGCTCAGGTCGTGATCCCAGGGGTCCTAGGATCGAGTCACACATCAAGGTCCCTGCATGGAGCCTGCTTCTCCCTCTGCTTGTGTCTCAGCCTCTTCTGTGTGTGTCTCTCATGAATAAATAAATAAATAAAATCTAAAAAATGATTTAAAGAATCGAAAACTTGTCCTGGTGTTTTAAAATAAGAAAACATGTAAAGAAAGGGAAAGAATAGAAAGAATAGTGTTTTAGATGTATCTTGAAGGATTGTAAGAAATTTCAAAAAATGGGAAAATACAGAGTCCTTCAAACAGAAAGGAGAAACACATACATGAATTTAGTGAACAGTGTAGCACTTGTTTATAGACAATAAGATTATTTTTATAAATGAGAAGTCGAAAAGAATAGGCAAACTATAGGAATAGTAAAAGTAAAAATATGCTTAGTATCTTTATGAAAGTCAGATCAGGAGACTTTTCATATAATAAATTTGTTAAATACACATAGTCTTATTTAAGATTCTGAATTGTTTTAATATAACAAATTTAATTAAGTCAATAACTGGTAGACTAATTTCACTAGGCAGTCTTGATAAACTAATTATTCTGAAATTAATCTTTATTAAACCAATGCAAAATCAGGACTGTACAAAGGATATGTGTATTTTATTTATGAAATAACTTTAGACTAAACATGGAATACTGAATACAACTAGAGTAGATGAGATTTCAACTTCTTTTTGAGATTAATTGAATAATAAAAAGGAAAAGGAAGAGAGAATGCCGAATGCCAACCAAAAACGGGGGAGAGTAAGGAGCAAGACAATTTATAAAGCAGAACTTTCTAGAAAAAGGCTTAGGAATTGAAGCCTCTAGCTAAAGGTATAAGTGGAGGTGAAGCCAGATACTGAAAAGGGGATTGATTAAAATTCTGTAATAGGGACCATTTAGGATAGGCAATGTCTCCATTGCATTTCTCTAGATAATATCTCTTTTCCCACTTTGGAAAGTATATTCTGTGGAAACTGGATTAAAATCTCCAACACTAGTGACATTGGGCAAGATGAAACAAAGGACACCCTCCAAACAGAAGGAGAAATCTCCATAGTAAAAGGAGTGACTCCTAACTGTCAACTGTATCTGGGCTGACAATATGTACCACCTTGAAGGAAACTAGATAATTCTTCTCAGGAGGAGAACTAAATCACCTTAAAATTATCTTCTCAAATTCAGATTTTGGAGTCCCCAATGAAATGTCAGCTGCTCTGCCATGACTTCAAACATCCTCTTCGCAGACTAGAGCTTCTAATTGTCTTTTCATCATTTCTACAGGAGTAATAGAAGGATGAAGGAATATTTAGTATTTACATTTTGTATCTATGGGATGATAAATCACAAACTTCTAGCATGCATCCAGGAGTAAGTATCCATGACTTGGATGATTGAATGTGAACCTTCCCCCCAGGGTTAAATGTTTTGGGCAAATTCTGAAAAAGTTTTCCAGAACATGCTAGAAAGATCATAGATGATCCTAGATTCTCCTCAAATAAAATTGAGTTAATGTTATATGAATAAAACATCTTATTGTTTTTCAAAAACTCTCATAAAACTTCGTCTAAAATAATAAGAATCACTTACATTTATGCACTTGCATTGTTTGTTAGTTTTATATCTGAAAACTAAAGCCCTGGACTTACTATGAAGCTATATTAGTCAAGTTAGCATGTGTTGGCAAAAGCATGACAAATAGATTACCAAAAAAGAATGGAGAGCTTAGAAATAGACCACTATAAATATAGTCAACTGATCTTTAACAAAGGAGCAAAGGCAATACAATGGAGTAAAGATAGTCTCTTCAGCAAATGGTGCTAGAACTGAACATTTACACGCAGAAAAAAAGAAAAAAGAAAAAGAATGTAGACATGGACCTTACATCCTTCATAAAAATTAATTCAAAATGGGTAAAAACACCTAAATGTTTCACACCAAACTATAACACTCCTAGAAGATCACATGGAAGAAAACCCAGATGACTTTGGGTAAGGTGATGCTTTTTTAGATACAACACCTAAAGACATAATCCATAAAACAAAGAATTGAGAAGCTGAATTTCATCTAGATAAAAACCTTCTGCTCTGTGAAGACATTAAGAGAATGAGAAGAGGAGGCACAAACTTGGAGAAAACGTTTGCAAAAGACACATCTGATAAAGGACTACTTCCAAAATATTCAAAGAACACTTAGAACTAAACAATAAGGGCAGCTTGGGTGGCTCAGTGGTTTAGCACTGCTTTCAGCCCAGGGCCTGATCCTGGAGACCTGGGATGGAATCCCACGTCGGGCTTCCTGCATGGAGCCTGCTTCTCCCTCTGCCTGTGTCTCTGCCTCTCTCTCTCTCTCTCTCTCTCTCTCATGAAAAAATACATAAATAAGTAATCTTAAAAAATTCTCAGCAATAAGAAGAAAAGCATCCCTATTTTAAAAATAGACCAAAAGCCTTAAGAGACACCTCACTAGAGAAGGTGTCTCACATATCCTCTACATCATATGTCATTACAGAAATGCAATTAAACAACAGTGAGATATGCCCAGGATGGCCAAACTCTGAAACACTGCGAATACCAAATGTTGGTGAGGATGTGGAGCAAGAGGAAATATATATTGCTGGTGGAAATACAAAATTTTACAGCCACTTTGGAAGATGATTTGTCATTTCTTATAAAACTAAGTGTACTCTTACCTCAAGATCCAGTAACTGTACTCCTTGGTACTTACCAAAAGAAGTTGAAAACTTGTCTCCACACAAAAAACTGCATATAGATGGTTATAGCAGATTTATTCATAATTGTTAAAACCTAGAATTAACCAATAAGTCCTTCAGTAACTGAACAGATAAATATATTGTGGCACTCCAGATTATAGAATATTATTCAGCACTGAAAATGTGCTTTCAAGTCATGAAAAGACATGAAGAAACTTTAAATGCATATAAATAAATGAAAGAAACCAATCAGAAAAGGCTACATATAATATGACTCCAACTGTATAAACGTTCTGGAAAAGGTTAAACCATGGAGACAAGAAAAACACCTGTGAGGGATGAGAAGAGATGAATGGCAGAGCACTGAGGACTTTTAAGGCATTGAAACTACTCTGTATGACATTATAATGATGGATATATATATATTATATATTATATATTATATATATGTATTATATATATAATTATATATTTTATATAATTGTTTATATATGAGTATATATAATTATATATTTTATAAAATTATATTTAGGGATCCCTGGGTGGCGCAGCGGATTGGCGCCTGCCTTTGGCCCAGGGCGCGATCCTGGAGACCCGGGATCGAATCCCACATCGGGCTTCCGGTGCATGGAGCCTGCTTCTCCCTCTGCCTATGTCTCTGCCTCTCTCTCTCTCTCTGTGTGACTATCATAAATTAAAAAAAAAAAAAAAAAGTTTAAAATTATATTTATATATAATTATATATTTGCCCAAATCCATAGAATGTATAACCCCAAGAGTGACCCCAGGATAAACTATGGACTTCTATTGAGTATGATGTATCGATGTAAGTTCATCCTTTATAAAAATGTACTATACTGATGAGTGATGTCAATAATAGGAAAGTTATGAAGGTTCAAAGAGTATATGGAAAATCTCTATACCTTTCTCACAAATTTTGTTGTAAAACTAAAACTGCTCTAAAAATAGTCTTAGAGAGGGGAAGATGGTGGGCAAGTAGGAGGACCTAAGGCTTGCCTTCTCCCATAAATACAAGTAGATAATTATCAAATAATTCTAAATACCACAGAAATTGACCTGAAGTTTGGCAGGATAAACTCTACAACTAAAGGTAGAGAAGAGGCCACATTAAGGAAAGTAAGAAGTGCAGAGACATGGTTTGGGAGAGAAATGGATTGTAGCCTCCTCCATGGCAAGGAGGGAGATGCTCTCCTGGAGAAGGGGGAGAGATGGATTAGCACACATGGAACACACAGGGAAGGTGACCCCTTAGCAACTGGCTTGGAAAGTGAGAGGGGCTGACTTTTCTGTTCTTACTACCAACAGGACTGAAAGCTTGGAGTTCTAAACAGCAGCAGGCTTAGCTCAAGGAGAGCCCTGCAGCACTGGTGTTTGTCTTGGAGAAAAGGCAGGCCAAACAGCTCACAACTATAGAGTGGAAAGTGATCTGAAGAGCACCTGGGGCACACAGCAGAGAGGTTATTTGCTCATCTGGGAGCATATCCCAAAGAGGCAGCATTCACAGAAAGGTCTCCCCACCCAACCCCTTATTTGAAGAGATAAAAGCTGAAAACTTCCTAATCTAGGGAAGGAAAGAGATATCCAGACCCAGAAGGCACAGAGAACCTCCAAAAAAAATCAGCAAGAGCAGATCCACATGAAGACATTGTAATTAAATGGAAAAATATAGTGATAAAAAAAATCTAAAGCAGCAAGACAAAAGAAGACAATTGCATACAAGGGAAACCCTGTAAGACTATCAGATATTTTTCAGCAGGAACTTTCCAAACTAGAAGGGAGTGGCATTATTTATTCAAAGTGCTGAATGGGAAAACTCTGCAGCCAAGAATACTCTGTCCAACAAGACTATCATTCAAAATAGGAGAGATAAAGAGTTTCCCAGACAAACACAAGGAAAAGGAGTTTATGACAATTAAACCTGCCCTGCAAGAAATACTAATGGAGACTTCTGGTGAAAAAGAAAGACCAAAAGTAACAGTATGAAGGTAGGAAACACAAAAACAAAAAAGTGAACATTTTTGTAAAATATCAAAGAACTCACAAAATGAAAGGATGCAAAATATGACACTATATATCCAAACCATGAGTTGGAGATGAGTAAAGAATGGATTCAAACTTAAACAACCATCACCTTACTATTGACTGCTATATGCAGAAGATGTTATAAACAAACCTAATGGTAACCACAAATCAAAAAACTCTAATAAGTATGCAAAGAATAAAGAGAAAGAAATCCAAATATATTACTAAAGAAATCCAGAAAACCATAAAAGAAAGACAAGAAAGGATCAGAGAAAATCAGAAATAACCATAAAACAGATGATAAAATGGCAATTATTACATAGCTATCAATAATTAATTTGAGGGTAATGGACTAAATGTTCCAATCAAAAGATGTAGGGTGACAGAATGGAAACACACACACACACACACACACACACACACACACACAAGAGACCCTCTATATGCTGCTTATAAGGGACTTGTTTTAGACCTAAAGACACCTGTAGATTGAAAGTGAGGGGATGGAGCAACATTTATCATGCAAATGATGTCCAAAGAAAGTTGAAATAACAATACTTATAGCGGAAAAAAATGGACTTTAAAAAAAAGATTATAACAAGTGACAAAGAAGAATATTATATAATAGTAAAGGGGACAATTCAACAATAAGATAAAACAATTTTAAACATTCATGCACCCAACATGGGAGCACCCAAAATACATAAAAGAGTTATAGCAAACATAAAGGAACTCATTGATAATAACACAATAATAGTAGGGGACTTTAACACTCCATTTACATCAATAGACAGATTATCTCAACATAAAGTAAATAAACAATTGAATGACTCACTTGACTAGATGAATTTAACATATATTCAGAACATTCCATCCTAAAGCAGCAGAAAACACATTCTTTTCAGGTGCACATAGAACATATTCCAGGGTATATCTACATATTAGGCCACACGCATAAGAATGGAATTGGATCACTATCTTACACCATACGTAGAAATAAACTTAAAATGAATTAAAGACCTAAATGTGAGAACTTAAACTGTAAAAATCCTAGAAGAAAGCACAAGCAGTAACTTCTCTGACATCGGCCTTAGAAACTTTTTTCTAGATAGGTATCTCAAGGCAAGGGAAACAAAAGCAAAAATGGATTATTGGGTCTTTGTCAAAATGGAAAGCTTCTTCACAGCAAAGGAAACAATCATAAAACCTAAAAGGTAGCCTATGGGATGGGAGAAGATATATGCAAGTGAGGTATCTGATAAAGGCTTAGTATTCAAAATATATAAAGGATTCTTAAAATTCGATACGCCCCAAAAAAAGAATCCATCTCCGATTGACTTATTTCACGCAGCATAATACCCCCCAGTTCCATCCACGTCAAAGCAAATGGTGGGTATTTGTCATTTCTAATGGCTGAGGAATATTCCAGTGTATACATAGACCACATCTTCTCTATCCATCATCTTTCGATGGACACCGAGGCTCCGTCCACAGTTTGGCTATTGTGGACATTGCTGCTATAGACATTGGGGTGCAGGTGTCCCAGCGTTTCACTGCATCTGTATCTTTGGGGTAAATCCCCAGCAGTTGCAATTGCTGCTCTCATTCATTTGAGGACTATAAATAATAGTGAAAGGGAATAAAGGGGTAAGGAGGAAAAATAAGTGGGAAATACCAGAAAGGGAGACAGAACATGGAAGACTCCTAACTCTGGGAAACGAACTAGGGGTGTTGGAAGGGGAGGAGGGCGGGGGGGGGGGGTGACTGGGTGGCAGGCACTGAGGTGGGCACTTGACGGGATGAGCACTGGGTGTTATTCTGTATGTTGGCAAACTGAACACCAATAAAAAAAATAAATTTATTATTAAAAATAAAAAAAAGAATCCAGTTAATGTGCAGAAGACATGAATAGAAATTTTTCCAAAGAAGACACACAGATGGGTAACAGACACATGAAAAGATGATCAGCATCTTCATCAGGGAAATACAAATCAAAACTACGATGAGATATCACCCCACATCTGTCAGAATGGCTACAATCAAAAACGTAGGAAACAACGTGTTGACAAGGATGTAGAGAAAAAGGATCTCTCGGGCCCTGCTGGTGAGAATGTAAATTGGTGCAGCCACTGTGGAAAACAGTATGGAGGTGTCTCATAAAGTTAAAAATAGAATTATCCTATGATCCAATAATCACACTGCTGGGGATCTACCTTGAGAATACAAAGACACTAATTTGAAGGGATACATGCACTCCTATGTTTATTGCAGCATTTTTTTTACAAAAGCCAAGATATGGAAGCAGCCCAAATGTCCATCAATAATGGTCATATTTCCTTCCTGTCTAGACTGTCCCCCATTTTACAACCTAAAAATTGGCTACTATTTCCATAAGCAAAGTATCTCCCAATTCAACCCCATTGTGATACTCTTAAGATTCCTTTTCTTCCTTCTTTTCTACTTATGGTTCTCCCTGTCTGCAATGTTCTTTTCTTAAACTTCCCCATGACTTCTTTCCTATGTCAATTCAGATATCTACTCGTCAGAAGTCACCTAATCACAATGAACTTCCTGGATCAACTTGAGAAATGGCCTCCAAGGATTGGTGGTGGAGGAAGTACCAGCCTAAGTAACGTTGGAGTTGAGTGGAGCTGTAAGTCTAAAGACAAAGGAACTATACAGAAACATTGTGCACTATCCTCTAAAGTCTTTCCCCAAGGCGGTAGGTATTAGTTATTCTGAAACTACAACACACATATACTGGAACTGAACAAATAAGTAAATAAATAGTAAATGAGAGGAACCATATTTTTCACATTGAAGAGGAAGTTTAATGATCAGCAGTGTAAGCACAAAGTCTAGGATGAATCATACAATAGGGGATTTTAGTTGGAGTCATCAGTCAAATATGAATTCATGTTTTGCCTGATACATAGATGGCCATATACTGTAGATATGTGTGTATATGTGGATAAATATACACACCTAAATCTCCAAGCTCTGTTGCTGAAAGGGCATAGAAGCCATGGCCTTCTAGTAGCAACACATGTACCCAATACTCATATCTTGGTTTCTAATATCTTTCTTTTTTTTTTTAATATCTTTCTTAATAAAAAAAGGTACTGGGACTCCTTGGAAAAATACCTTTTCAAGGGCTGGAACAGAAAAAATAAAAGTTGACTCAGGAGCATCTTTAGGTGTCAGAAAGCACAGAAGCTTGCTTTATTTATTTATTTATTTATTTATTTATTTATTTATTTATTATTTTTAACACAGAAGCTTTAAAAAATAATAATAATAGGGCAGCCTGGGTGGCTCAGCGGTTTAGCGCCTCCCTTTGGCCCAGGGCATGATCCTGGAGACCCGGGATTGAATCCCATGTCAGGCTCCCTGTATGGAGCCCACTTCTCCCTCTGCCTCTCTCTCTCTCTCTGTCTCTTATGAATAAATAAATAAACATATTTTTAAAAATAATATATCTGAAAGGATAATGGCATATCAAGGAATACGGGAGACAACTGAATGATCCTTTAATGGCTAAATTTGAAACAATTTGAGCAAGAAAAAAATACAATAGTTGATTACACAACAGAGTATAAAAAGAAATATTCACAGGTCCTCTATTAATTTAATTATAAAGTAAATTTTAAAATTAATTAGTAGACGTATCTCCCATGTAAAAGAATTCCAAATAATTTGCATAGACATTATATTTTTAAGGAAATGGGGCATAACTTCTCACCCTTTATATGTGAACTGAACAGAGTAATTTCCTTGCAAAGAGTACAGTATAGAGACAAAAAGAGTTAGCTTATAGCAGAGAACTTTAGTCAGGTTATTAAGGCTACCCTCAACACGTTGAGGATATAGTCACATTGATATAATGTGCTCTTGATACGATAGCATCTGTGGTCTTCTTCCCAAGACTTCTGCATTTTTAGTTTAATTTTAAGGAAAACTTTAGGCAAATCCAAATCAAGGGGCAGTCTGCAAAATACCTGACCAGTACTCCTCAAAACTTTGATGGTCATCAAAAACAAAATCTTAAGAACTATCATCTAAAGAAATGAGAAAATACAATGACTAAAAGTAATTTGAGAAAATACAATGACTAAAAGTAATTTGGTATCCTGA
This sequence comes from Vulpes vulpes, assembly GCF_048418805.1. NCBI lineage: Eukaryota > Metazoa > Chordata > Mammalia > Carnivora > Canidae > Vulpes > Vulpes vulpes. The sequence goes on along the minus strand of NC_132783.1, from coordinate 5,620,815 downwards.
ATGGTATTTTGGAACAGAAAAAGGACATCGGGTAAAAACTAAGGAATTCAAATAAAGTATGGACGTTAATGAATATATATATCAAGATTGCTTCATAAAAAGAATGACATCTTGTCATTTGCAATGATATACATGGAGCTGGAGAGGATTACGCATAGTGAAATAAGTCTGTTAGAGAAAGACAAATACCATATGATTTCACTCATATGTGGAATTTAAGAAACAACAGACAAGCAAAAGGTAAAAAAATTAAAAAATAAAAAAAAATAAAAGAAGAAGAAGAAGAAGAGAGAGAGAGAGAGAGAGAGAGAGAGAAGCAAACCAAGAAACAGACTCTTCACTATAGAGAACCAACCGATGGTTAACAGAGCAGAGGTGGGTTGGGGATGGGTGAAACAGGTCATGGGGATTAAGGAGAGCTTGTGATGAGCACTGGGTACTGTATGGAAGTGTTGAGGCACTATATTGTACGTCAGGAAACTAGTATTACGCTTTATGTTAACTAGCTAGAATTTAAATTAAAACTGAAAAAAAATATTGTTTCATTAGATTGAACAAATCCATCATGTTGGTATAATATAAGCTATTACCAATGGAGTTTACTGCCTGTAGAATATGTATCTGTGCAAATGTTCTGTGCATTGAAGACTATCCTAATTTTTTTTTTCATTATAGAAAAGAATAGAATGACATATCCCCTCAACCTTAATTTTTTTTATTATAGAAAAGAATAGAATGACATATCCCCCAACCTTAATTTTTTTTCATTATAGAAAATAATAGGGATCCCTGGGTGGCGCAGTGGTTTGGCGCTTGCCTTTGGCCCAGGGCGCGATCCTGGAGACCCGGGATCGAATCCCACATCAGGCTCCCGGTGCATGGAGCCTGCTTCTCCCTCTGCCTATGTCTCTGCCTCTCTCTCTCTCTCTGTTACTATCATAAAAAAAAAAAAAAAAAAAAAAATTTAAAAAAAGAAAATAATAAAATGACATGTCCCCTCAACCTTAACTTCTAACCTCACACAAACTTTTTAAATCGTTTTTATTGTGGTAAAATATACATAACATTTAATTTATCATTTTAACTATTTTAGGTGAACATTCAGTAGCATTAAGGACATTCACATTGCTATGCAACCATCACCTCCATCTACCTCCAGAACCTCTTCACCATCCCAAGTTGAAACTATACTCATTAGATGATGGCATCCTATCCCCCCCTCCTCCCCAGCTCCCAGTAACCACCATTCTACTTTCTGTCTCTATGAATTTGATAATTCTACTACCTTGTACAGATGGAATCTTACAAAATTTGTTTTTCCATGTTTGGTTATATTAATTAGCATAATGACTTTATTTTTTAAAAGGATTTTATTTATTTATCGTGAGAGACAGAGAGGGAGGCAGAGCCATAGGCAAGCTCTCTGCGGGGAGCCCGTTGCGAGACCCAATCCCAGGACCCCAGGATCACAACATGAGCCAAAGACAGACACTCAACCACGGAGTCACCCAGGTGCCCCAAGCATAATAACTTCAAAGTTTATCCATGTTGTAGCCTGTATCAGAATTGTATTCCTTTACAAGTTTGAATAATTTTCCAAAGTCTATTATCTATCTATTTATCTATCTATCTACCAATCTCAAACACATATACCATATCTTATTTACCCATTACCTGTTGTGAACATCTGGGACACTTCCACCTGTTGGTTACTGTGAATAATGTGGCTATGAATGTTGTAGAAATCTCTGCTCAAGTCCCAGCTCTTTGGGGTATATACCCAGAGGTAGAATTAATGGATCATATGGTAATTCAAATTTAATATTTTGAGGAACTTCCATACTGTCTTCCACAGTGCCTGTACCATTTTACATTCTTGCCAGCAATGCACAAGGGCTTTAATTTCTCCACATACTTGCCAATACTTGTTATTTCCTTTTTGTCTGTTTGTTGTTTTTACTCTGTTTATAATAGCCATCATAATGGTGTAAAGTAGTATCTCACTGTGGTTTTGACTTGCATTTCCCTACTGTTTAATGATGGTGAGCATCTTTCATGAGCTTTTTGGCTACTTATGCATCTTCTTTGGAGAAATGTCTATACCAGTCCTTTGCCCATTTTTTTAAAGGTGATTTTTTGTGGGAGAGTGAGAGAGAAGAGAAGCAGAAGGAGAGAATCTCAAGGATACTCCACACTGAGCACAAAGCCAGATGTGGAGCTTGATCTCACGACCCTGAGATCATGATCTGAGCCAGAATCAGAAGTCGAACCCTTAACCAACTGAGCCACCCAGGCACCCCTTGCCCATTTTCTAATTGGAATGTTTGTTCTTTGGTACTGAGCTGTGTGACTTCTTTATATACTTTGTTATGTCACATATGGTTTTATTTTTTTAATTTTATCATAATTTAATTAAATAACTATATATCTCCATTTTGTTCTCTTATTTGGTCAGTGTTTATTTTCTGTTATTAAATATAAGGTCCTTTAAAGAAATGAATTTGAGTTGTTCAATTTTGTATCCAAATTGCCTTAAAAAATATGGGGCATATAATGGGAACTCCACAAATATTTGGTGACTGAAGGAATGAATGAATAAAGGAAAGCATAGAAAATATTGTGTCAAATTATTATATTGCATTGCATCATTTACTTTTTTTCTTTTGAGTTGCAATAGTATCTTTTTTCTTTGATTCTGTGATGCTTTCACTCTACAAAAATAATTCATAATTACATGTATTTTAAGGATAAAAACTTTACTCCATTCATTTAGAATTTCAATTTTATGGGGTTCCTGCATGGTTCAAAGTCATTCAAGCATCCAACTCTTGATTTTGGCCCAGGTCATGATCTCAGGAATGGTGATATCCAGCCTCAGGTTGGGCTCTGTGCTGGGCATGGAGCCTGCTTAAGATTCCTTCTCTCCCTCTGCCCCTCCTCACTTCTGCTCTCTCTCTCTCTCTTCCTCTGTCTCTCTCTCTCTCAAAAAAAAAAAAAAATCCATTTTATTAGTATAACTTTAAAATTACACACTGTATAAAGTCCATTGATTTAGTGGAAACAATGGTCAAAGGTTTATATCACCAAGTTTTACAGCTTTTTTTGCCCTAAGCTACCTAATACTTAAAATTAAAATGAGTCCATTTTCAAATGTTTAGACAAATGAGACCAGACCAAAACTAACTACAATCTTGCATCAAAATTCCCTGAATGAACATTAAGTGAAACAGAAATTTATGACATAGTTTCTTGTAAAAAATATTAAACTGCAAAAAAATTTTCTAAAACATCAAATAATTCGTTATTTATTCAAAGAAATTTATTAGGCTCATGATACATGGAATTGCTTTAATATATGAAGGCATATTTGGTGGTAAATTAATATAGGATTTTTCTTTCCATTTTTGTTTATTGTTCCATTATTCCAAATTCACAGTTTGTCAGGAGTCAGGCATGTGCAAATGTAAATTAATACTACTTCATAACACAGGTGTTAGCCATCAAATATTAGGTGTAAGTGGGGTCTTATTTTCTTGTTTATTTTCTTCTCATTTAATCCATTTTCCTCTGGTAGAAGTTAGATTCCCTTATAAGCTGAGGTGTGCCAGATAAAGCAGATTGTCTGACTCAAACTCCACTCCAATCTTCTTCCAGCATGTTCTGTTGAAACCGGAGAGTCTAAACTAACGTTTTCTAGACTCCCTTTCATCTGGGGTTCTCATGTGACCACTTATGGAAAATGATCATGGAAAGGAAAAGGGCATTAAGGAGATCAGATTGTGTAGTGAGGGATTTGATTCTTCTGATAAAGCTTTGTCAATATTTCCTAGATTAATAGGTTCAAGGTAATTTGTCTCAAGAACAGTTTTGTCGGGGCACCTGGGTGGCTAAATTTGTCTTGTCTGCCTTTGGCTCAGGTCATGATTCCAGGTTCATCGAATTGAGTCTCACATCTGGCTCCCTACTCAGTGGGGAGTCTGCTTCTCCCTCTGCCCCTGCCCCTACTTGTGCACTCTCTCTCTCTCTTCAAATAAATAAAGAAAGAAAAACCTTAAAAAAAAAAAAAACAGCAATTTTGTCAACTGTGCAGCATCCAGGTTTGGTTTTTGTTTTCTTTCTATATACTGTAAACTTCTAAAATTCTCTAGTAAATCCTTTTTAGGTGGATTTTGTGATTAACGAATAAGATCCTGACCTATCCTCTCTGTGTCTCTCATGAATAAATAAATAAAATCTTAAAAAAAAAAAAAAAGATCCTGACCTATCAAAGATAGACTCATAAAACTCCATGCCCTTACTACTTTATAACATTATTATAATTTCTTATCAGATTTAAATTTAATTGCCTTTAAAAAAATAAATTGTATAATCCCCCTTACTCAAAAGTATATCCCTAACCCCTTATACAGTTGTGGAACATAAAGGTTTCTTATTTAGTGACATGAATAAATGAGTGAGTAAATGGACAAATGAAGAGATTAATAGTACTACATAAAACAGGTAAAAAGAATATAATTATATATTCTTATGTATACTATATATACTTATATACATAAACTATATAATATAAAACTATATAGTATATATAGTGTACATAGTCTATATATATAGTATATATTAAAAAACTAGATAAGGCCTATAACTGAGAGGAAATATCCCTCTAAGATTCACTTCTTTCTGTGTAAAGTAGGTATAAAATTTTTTACCTCACACATTTATTGTAGGAATTAAATAAAATAATGCTCTTAAATTACTCATTAGAGTGTCTGTGATACACTTCACAATATAAATGCCACTTCATGTCATGGCCTGCAACTCGCAAGAGATTAGAATTTTTTAAAAAGATTTTTATTTACTTATTCACGAGAGACACACACAAAGAGAGAGAGGCAGAGACACAGGCAGAGGGAGAAGCAGGATCCATGCGGGGAGCCCCACACAGGACTTGATCCTGGATCCCGGGGTCACGCCCTGGGCTGAAGGCAGATGATCAACCACTGAGCCACCCAGGCATCCCGAGATTAGAATTTTTGATTGATGTTAGCAATATGCAGAGGTACAGAACAAAAGCATATTAACCAAACATACAAATCATGGGAATTATGACCTTTGTTATCATTGAAATAATTATTGCTATTTTCATAGGAAAATGTCCAAACAAATGTAAAAGCTTACAAATTATATATATAATATGCATATATATAATCTTAAAACGTCTCATTCTTTTTAAAAAAAAGAAAATATCATGAAAATGTATATTGATACATGGCATGCTACACAAAGAACCATTCTAAATCTATATTTCAAGATTTTAGCAGGCAAACTTTTAATTCCTACTCTGGTTTGTGTAATATACATGAGCGTAAATAAGAGTGTTTCAGACAAAGAAATGCATATTATATCCCTAAAAATTAACAAATCTGTAAAACTAATATTAATTTGGACTCAATAGAACTTGGTGGAACAAATGTATCTCAATCATAAAACTTCAGTGTGATAATTCCTGTTTTATTAAAAACTACTTCTGATACCGTTTGGATATCTGAGCACAATACTTATTATTGAAAAGCATCCTAAAAGATTGAGTCATTTTTCCTTAGGCATTATGCTTGCACTCATTAACTAAAAGCTAGCTCTTTGAACAAAAATTGTTGTGGTCAATTAAAGTTATTTTGTGTGTTGGTAAGCACAATATAATAATAGTTGTATTAATGATAATAAGAAGGGTAATAGCTAATATATAAAAACTACCCACTATGTTCCAGAAATATTTTGCATGCATTCTTATTTAATACTTATGAAAATCCATGAATAAGATATTCCTATCTTCAGTTTACAAAAAGAAAACCTGAGAGGAAAAATAATAAAGTGAATGGCTCCAGATTATACGGGATTTTGAATACCTGAGGTCCAACTTTAGAAAGATCTCTAAATAAAGTTCATGGCTGTCAGGGTATCAGCACATTTATTTTTTGTTTCAGACTTAAAAAAAAAATCTAGACCAGCCTTCAGAGTAGAAAATACCAACGTCATTTCTACATATTAAAAGACACTATTTTTTATATTTGAGATTGTCCAAGATTCAAAATTTGATATACACTGTCTTGGAAAAAAAAAACAGGCATTGTCCTGCATGGCAATTTGGCAATTTGACTCAGCAATGTTGCCTTTCAGTAAAATATTTCACTGACTCTATGATGTACATACTCTTATATGTTATTGATTATAAGATGCATTTTAGCAGCCCTAAAATTGGGGTGTATCTTATTTTTGATGATGCATATTATTTATATGGTGGTGTTTTCTATTTCTTCCTGATACCAAAAATAATGGCATATATTACAATGGAGAGTAAGGATTTGATGAAATGTGTTATTTATCTCCAGCTATATTCATCTAGAAATACACATATACACACAAATGTAAGCTAGTATCACCAGTTTTAATATCAAAATATTGGAAAATCTAAAAATAGATTATGATGTACACATACAAGAGTGTACTTGGTGGTCTTTAAAGAGAGTAATGTAGAACTACATGAACTCTACAGAACTGGATATAATAATAATCTGGAAAAGCATGTCAAAAAACACAGTATAAAAATGATACGATTGCTTCTGAGATGAGAGAGTTTAGGTGATAAGAGTAGGAGAAAACTAATTTTTCATTGTGTACCATTTTATAAATACTGCATTCTTATCCAGTTGCAAGTTTTACCTTTCAAGTGATCAAGTACATATTTTAAAATATTATTTGAGGGACTTCTGGGTGGCTCAGTGGTTGAGCATCTGCCTTTGGCTCAGGGTGCGATCCCGGGTCTGGGGATCAAGTCCCACGTCGGGCTCCCTGCGTGGAGCCTGCTTCTCCCTCTGCCTGTGTCTCTGCCTCTCTCACTGTGTCTTTCCTGAATAAATAAATAATATATTTGAAAAAAATAAAATATTATTTGAAACTATTTATCCATAACAATGTGCTTCGAATTTAGACAATTCTTTCTAATTTTGAGATCAATTCAATTACATGGCTCCTGAAGAAGTAGGAATTATTCTCCTTAAAATTAGAGTATAAAATCTTTATTTTTCTTCTTTTCTGCAGGTTTTCCTAAAATTCACTTAAATTAACTATATGTAATGCATAGCATTTGTCCCATAATTATTTGGAATATTTTGTTAGGCATGAAACTGGGCTTTATTCATTTAGTAGTTCAGTGTAATTATATTGTTTAATATAATTTCTATTTAGGAGAACAAAATATTTTCTACTAAATTATTTCTTTCATGATTCTACTTTGGAGATATGCTTCCATTTGTATTTCAACATTGACCAATGTGGTATCACTTATCCCTCAAATCGTCTGGGATACATTTTATAACTTTGGCTTTGGTTGACTTTCCTTCAGATCTCCAAGGAATGGCAATTTCATTTTTTTTCCTCCAGTTTTAAAAATTTACTTAGATCTAACATTTGGAAACTGGTGGTTTTCAAAGCGTTGCTGTATATCTTTTTTTATATAAATTTATTTTTTATTGGTGTTCAATTTGCCAACATATAGCATAACACCCAGTGCTCCCGTCAAGTGCCCCCCTCAGTGGCCGTCACCCAGTCACCCCCACCCCCTGCCCACCTCCCCTTCCACCACCCCTAGTTCGTTTCCCAGAGTTAGGAGTCTCTCATGTTCTGTCTCCCTCCCTGATATTTCCCACTCATTTTTTCTCCTTTCCCCTTTATTCCCTTTCACTATTTTTTATATTCCCCCAAATGAATGAGACCATATAATGTTTGCCCTTCTCCAATTGACTTATATCTTATAAGAAATCTATGCTGTAGGATATGGAAGTCACTTCTTCTCTTTCAGAAAGTGAAATGTATAGAATTATTGAATGATCAACAATAACTAGGCCAAGATCCTCAAGAGTTAATTGTGTGAAAGATATTAACCCTAACCAGGCAGCAGCAAGCTTCTAGAGCCAGAAGCCCAGGAACCCAGCCTTTATATAAACTGGGGGGAAAAAAGTGGATGTTGCTTCAACCACATGTTGCCTTCTGCGTCTATTGTTTGGGTAGCAGGAACTTTAAAAGCCTTTGCGGGACACATCCTGGAGTTGTTTACTATCCCTTACAAAGACAGAATCTCAGTTTATAGACTTATCTAAACCTCTTCACTAGCACTTTATAGTATGTGCTCCAGTGGACCATAAAAATGCTCATTTCATTGTAAAAAGACCCATCTGCTTCTTTAGGAGGTTTGTGTTACCCAGAGTTTTATACGACTTATCATGACTTTCCTCCTGCTCTTCAGTGCTTTCCATTTTTGGTTTTCTTTTTGAGTCTCTTTGGAAGAAGAGATTTTGGTGTCCTTACATATCTTTAAATTTTTACTGTCTGTTTCTACCAAAGAGTAGCGATGATAAAATCATGCTGAGGTTCCTTATTTGATAACCTAGAAATATATATAACATTTTAAAGTTTAAATTAAATCTGGAAAATCTTGCAGAAGTGACTTAGCACAAATAGAAAGCTATAATCACATGTTGGAATAAAAAAAAATGCAAAGAAAATGTCATGCACTCCTCTGCTGTATTTAAGTGTAAGTGTTCCACAGAAAATGAAGCGCTGGCATTAACATCATCAATGTGTTTATTCTTGTGAAGAGTGAACATCTTAATGTCATCCTGAATAAATAATGTGGTTTGTGCTGAATTGATCTCTGAAGAAAGTACAAGGAATGTAGCTAGAGGGGCCTCATTTACTCTGGTGAATAAACTTGCATTCATGTGTGGGTGTCATATTTATATGCAGATGAACTGAACACCTGCAATCTTAAAAATAAACCATAAGCTACTTACAAATTTTGCATCTAGGGTACTGGTATATAAATATACACTAAGGAAAAACCATCCATTAGAACTAATATTTTGTAATTAATTTTTTTCTAGTCTACTAGAACATAGAACTTTACAGGATTCAGAAAATTGTATCATAAGGGCTTACGTATAAGCTTTTTTTCATGTGTTCTTTAATTACTGATTTATATGCAAATGCTACATTTTCTAAGGATGCTACTGAACAAACTGTATGATAATTGACTTTTCCCTTTTCTAAAATTCCTAATGAAATTTGAGTGGAATGACTCAGAAAAAGGGACAGGACCAGTCTTCTAGGGCCTTTGGATGTAATTTAAGGTAGTCACCATCAGGTGGTGATGGAAGTTGAATAACCGTGGAACTTGTCTACCTTTGATACTAAATATAGAGAACTCTGGATACAGAAGCCTCAAATTATAAACAATCTATATAACAAGACATGCTGCCAAGGCCTGAGGTTTATCACTATTCATATTTGGAATTGGTTATATTCAACCTCTAATATGTACATGAATTTGATGCTTAACAAGATGTTGGCAAGATGGAATTTCTCTCTGCCTTGTTTCTACATATTGATTTATATCTGCTAATTTGCATCATCAGCTGCAGCGTCCTTTGAAGATTCCACGCACAATAAAGCTATATCATATAAACCATTTTTGATGTGAACCTAAACTGACCTCAGTTAAATAAACCACAAAATAGGGCCCTGTTCTGATGATTGAAATTCTACCAAGAGTAAGGGAGTAAAAGAGAACTGGTGCGGTGCCCAGTCCCAGAACTAAATGTGATCTAGTCCCTTGATCATCATTTTGGTGATGGTGCTGGTGGAGCTTTGAGGTGACTATCCAGGTCCTTCTGTTTGTGTCACTACATCTATGAAATAAAAATAATTCATCCTTTACAGCTGTAATTTTGTCCCTAGGCAATTTTGCTGTGGAAAGCTTCCCCGATGTGTGAAAAGCAGACCTATGGAGATTTCACCCTTTTGCAGTAAAGCTAGCAGTGGTGTGTGTTGATTGAAGCACCTACAGTGTTGGTGGCCTTCTGGCTTGGTAAAGAGGCTGCCAGTGAGGAAGGCCAATGGAACCCAATTCCATAAAAATTACAAAGGATGCAGGCACACAAGGGACAGTAAATACTCCAATGAGAGCGACAGTGTTTGGGGTTCCTTGTACTTTCAAGTGTCTGTGTAGAAGCTGGCAAACAACTACTTAGTCTCATTTGCAGCAATCTTGCAGATTTCCAGAAATTTGAAGGCAGGATTCCTGGTCAAGGCTGACACCCCGATGGTCAATCAGGTAGGAGAGCACAGCAGAGATTCGTATTATTTTTGTAGATGTAGCTTCTTCTACATCCATGAACGTGAAACCTTAGATGCTAAAGTCATCCATAAAAACAAAAAAATTAGTAAGTTATTCAAGTGAGGAATTTCTCTAAGCCCAAGTAAAACTATATACTGTCCCTTAACGCAGAAGAGCTAGTGAATACTTGACTTACAGATGGATTTCCTTCCTGCTCAGATCTCTGAATACTTTTGTTGTTTGAACTTAGAATTTGAATTTCGAATATTATTTAAATGGAGACCAGTTTCTGTTCCACCTTAACTCTCATACCTTTTTCCCTCTTCCTTCACCTCCCGATCATCAAGATCATCAATCGAAGGTTCTGATTTCCCTGCTAAGGCCTCCCAAACTGAATACCAGAATATGTTTAACTCTAAGGAAAAAGTTGATTATTTGCCTTTAAAATGCCATTAAAATCATGCTAGATTAGGTGTATATGATATAGATCTATCCAAAGAGCTAATAAAAATGCCACTAAGATAAAGAAAAGATTAGAGATGGACCTGGGCGCAAAGAAGCAGTAATGAGATGTGGGCAAGAACTGGAACACAGGGAGCTGGAACATAGCACAGGGCAAAACACTCCAGGTAAGAGAACTTAAAAAAAAAAAAGGGAAAAAAAAATCACTGAATGCTGATTCTGGTGTTAAAAATGAAGAGGTTCTGAACAGAACTGGTAGGCAAACCCATGAAGATGATTGGTTTCAGAGATGAAGTTAGAAAGTACAGCGATCCATGAGTATATGGATGAGCAGAAGAAATAATGTGTATAGGTGAAGGGCCAAGTTGCTGTGAATTAAAAGTAGAATTGGGCTTGTCCTTTTCTGATTGACTTATTTCACTCAGCATAATACCCTCCACGTCCATCCACGTCGAAGAAAATGGTGAGTATATCAGTGAGGGTGACAAAACATGAGAGACTCCTAACTCTGGGAAATGAACTACGGGTAGTGGAAGGGGAGGTGGGCAGGGGGTGGGGATGACTGGGTGACGGGCACTGAGGGGGGCACTTGGTGGGACGAGTAATGGGTGTTATGCTATATGTTGGCAAATTGAACTCCAATAAAAAAATAAATAAAAATAAAAAAGAATTGGGGCACCTGGGTAGCTCAGTTGGTTAAGCAACTGCCTTCCACTCAGAACATGGTCTTCCGGGTCCTAGAATCTAGCCCTGAGATGGGCTTCTTCCTTAGCAGGAGCTCTGCTTCTCTCTCTCTTTCTCCCTCTGCCCCTTCCCACTGCTCATGTTCTTTCCCTTAAATAAATAAATAAATAAATAAATAAATAAATAAATAAAATCTTCAAAATATTAATGAAAAAACATAAAATTAGAGTTAAAGCTAGTCTATCCTTAGGTACTTATCTATACGAACACATTTATAATTAAAAGTGTATAATGGAAAAAAAAAAAGTGTATAATGGGCACAATGTAATTTTGTGATATAAAGAAGCTCTATATAGACTGGTGAATATTAACTCCAATGTCTGGATATAAGTAATATTAAAAATAAAGGTGACAAGAGACCATATGGAATTACTGTCCCTATATGGAGAATAGAAGAAAATCTCCCCTTTAGAAGATATTCATTTAATTATGGGGTCAAATGTATACATTTATTGTGAAGATTCCTTTTAATATAATGTCAAAGAACTTGACAGAAAAAAAAAAAAGAAAACTTGCCAGAAGCAGCAATGTAAAGTTCACACCAGTGAATCCTGCCAAAACACTTTTTATTTCATTGAGTAATATACTTTTAAAGCTAAGGTTATTTTTAAAAATTTTAAAGTCAATATTGGGGCGGGGAGGGGGAACATGGTATTGTCACTATGGTACTATTTCTTTAATTCCTGTTGAAAAGTTTTTCAAATGCATATTGGTCATTTCTATTTCATCTTGACATTGTCTGTTCATATTTTTTTTTTTTTCTGTTTAGCTTCTCATATTTATTTAAGGTAATAGTCATTCAAGGTCAGCATCACTGTTTTTGGACACTGCCCTCACTTAGCAAAATGTCTTGTTACCTTCAGACAAAAGGGCTGAGAAGGAATCAAGAAAATGATGGTTAAATTACTATGCATAAGGCGCCTGGGTGGCTCAGTAAGTTAAGCATCTGCCTTTGGCTCAGGTGGTGATCCCAGCTCCGTGGGATCAAGGCCCATGTCAGGCTCTCTGCTCAGTGGAGAGCCTGCTTCTCCCTCCCCCTCTGCGTGCTGCTCCCCCCCCTGCTTGTGTGCTCTGTCAAATAAATAAAAACAATTACTCTGCATAAGAATTGAACAGTTAATCAAGATAAGGTAGGGCAAAGAGGGAGGAGTAGAGAGGGAGGGAAGGAAAACAGGATCAGGAGGCTTGAAGAAAAGGTAGCAAGTAACAAGGTTCCAGGGTCAGGATAACTTAAGACTCTTAAGGATAGAGATTTCTCATATTCACAACTTCTGTTGCTATGATGAATATCACTTCTATGAATCAAAAGAAAATATAAGCCCCTGAACATTTTCATAATATTGGGGGCAGTATTGGCCTTACCATTAGAAGCAGAATTATAACTTTAATCTCTAACTAATTATATTTTTATCATTATGTTATATGTTAGTCCTAACTTCCAATTAAATCTCTAAGTGCTAAGCTGCCTTAATTCTGTCTATAAAAATTTCTGGAATATAAGCAAACATAAACAGATGAATAAGGAAAGATCAGAAAATCTGGTAATCCTCACATCGTCAACAGATTAAATACAAAAGCACATCTGTTCATTGTTTAGAGCATAATATATATTTTCTTTTTTCAGTACTGTTAAAACCGTTGATCAAATACCAACAGCCCCACTTAGAAAAAAACAAAAGGAGATTATGAACAGCCAATTCAAAAAATTAGTAACCCAGTGACAATAAATGATGAAAATATTCTATTACATTAGTTATCCAACAAATACAAATCAAAATAATAATTTAATCTATAATATAGGCATATATGTATATATATATATGTGTATTTATATGTATACACACGTATATTATAAAAGGTGGAGAAGTAAATTAGTTTTTGCTATGTGACATATATTAAATAAAATAAAGTATATCTATATAATATCAAAATTATAGTTTGGAAAAATGTGAAAGCACATGGAAAAAAAAACACAGAATATTTAGTAAAAAAAAAAAAAAACAGAGGATACAAAATTCTATTCTGTGACAAATTCTTTGTTCCCAATTGCACAATATACACGTGTCCAAAGAAAGATATAAATAATGGTTGACATTTAATGAGTGTTTACTTTGTTTCAGACATGAGCTGAGGATTTACTAAGATTATTTCACTAAATCCTCCTAAGAACCCTATCATGTAGGTACCAATATTATCTGCATTTGACAGATGAGATGAGTTTTAGAGAGATTAAGTTCATAAGACTAGTTATTATGGAATCCAGGATATGAACCAAAGCAGTGAGACTCCTGAACCTTAATTAGCATGCCAACCTGGAGGTCAACCGAGGTTGAATGAAATTATTGCATAATATATACTTTTGAATGCAAATATTAACACAAACCAAAAAAAGGACAAGAACAAACGTCTGCACCACCCAGCCACAAGTGAGCTAATGTGTCCAGTACACACATATGCTACCAAATCATCCCTCCTTTCCCTGCAGAAGAAAAGACGGTCTTGAATTGTTCTTATAAAGCTATTTACAAGTTTACTATATGTTACTGTATGTTACTATATGTTACTATATGTTACTATGTTACTTTTTTTTTATTTTTTATTTTTTTTTATTTTTATTTATGATAGTCATACAGAGAGAGAGAGAGAGAGAGAGAGAGAGGCAGAGACATAGGCAGAGGGAGAAGCAGGCTCCATGCACTGGGAGCCTGATGTGGGATTCGATCCCGGGTCTCCAGGATCGCGCCCTGGGCCAAAGGCAGGCGCCAAACTGCTGCGCCACCCAGGGATCCTGTTACTGAATTCCCAAACAATAAATACTGTACATTATTTCTCATATCTAAAAGACTCTTTGATACTTGCTTTTTTAAATTTAAATTCAATTAATTAACACATAGTGTATTATTAGTTTCAGAGGTAGAGTTCAGTGATTCTTCAGTTGTATATCACACCCAGTGCCCATTACATCACATGGCCTCCTTAAAGCCCATCACCCTAGTGTCCCATCCCTCCACCCCTCTCCCCTCCAGTAATCCTCAAAATGTTCCCTATGGTTAAGAGTCTCTTATGGTTTGTGTCTTTCTCTGATTTTGTTTTGTTTTTCCCTCCCTTTCTCTATGCTCCTCTGTTTTGTTTCTTAAATTCCACATGTGAGTGAAATCATGTGATAATTGTCTTTCTCTGATTGACTTATTTCACTTCGCATAATACGCTCTAGTTCCATCCATGTCGTTGCAAATGGCAAGATTTATTTTTTTGATGACTAATATTCCATTGTATATATATATATACATACATACACCACATCGTCTTTATCCATTCATCTGTCATCTAGGTTCTTTCCATAGTTTAGCTATTGTAGACATTGCTGCTATAAACATTGGGGTGCAGGTGCCCCTTCAGATGACTATATTTGTATCTTTGCAGTAAATACTAAGTAATGCAATGGCTGGGTGGTAGGGTAGGTCTATTTTTAACTTTTTCAGGCCCCTCCTTACTGCTGTCCAGAGTGGCTGTGCCAGTTCACATTCCCACCAACAGTGTAAGAAGGTTTCGTTTTCTCCGCATCCTCACCAACATTTGTTGTTTCCTGACTTGTTTATTTTAGCCATTCTGACTGGTGTGAGGTGTATCTCATTGTGGTTTTGATTAGTAGTTCTCTGGTGCCCAGTGATGTTGAGCATTTTCTCCTGTGTTTGTTGACCATTTGATACTTGCTTTTTGTACTTAACATCTATTTTTGTTTGTTAAATTCATTTTTATTGATAGTTATTTATTTTCTCCATTCTACAGTAACCCATTATATGAATATGTCACTGTTGTAGGCTGAATTGTGTGGTTTTATTTGAAAACAGAACTTTCAAAGAAGTAATTAAAGTTACATGAAGTCATAAAAGTGGAGGCAATAATCCAACAGGAGTGATGTCCTGAAGGAGAGAAAAGAGAAACATACGGGGAAGACATGCACACAGAGAAAAGGCCATGCAAGGAGACAGAAAGATGGCCATTTCTAAGCAAAAAAGAGGCCCCGGGGGAAATCAAATTACCTATAAACACTTTGATGGTGGATATCCAGCAGCCAGAATTTCAAGAAATAAATTTCTGTTGTTGAAGGCACTCAGCCAGTGGTGTATTTTTTAAATAGCATTCGATAACTAATACAGTCACTATTTTTCTACTTTCATTAGTAGTGGATTTTTTTTTCTAAGTTTTACCACTGAGAACAGTGGCATAATTATCACTCTTTTCTTGTTATTGTGTGTCCATATGCAAAAATGTCTCTGGGCAGACTACCAAGAGGTGGAATTGTACCTTAGAATTTGCTCTTCAATATTTACTCTATATCCATATCGTTTCCTAATGTGATTATAGCAGTCTACATGCTCATCATGGACATATGATTTCCCAGTTGCGTCACATCTAAAGCCTTTGGTATTGTCAGACTTTAAGATTTTCCCAATCCGTAAGCAGGAAGTAGTATCTCATTGTGCTTTAATTTCTATTTTCCTAATTACTAGTAAGACTGAATAGTTTTTCATAGATTAGTGTTCATTTATGATCATGTGAATATCCTTTCCTTTTGTCTATTTTCCTACTGCTGTCTTCTCTTATTGATCTGTCAATGTCCCTTATATGGTGAATACTAACCATTGATTATTAATACAATGAAAGGGTTTCCTGTCTTTCTATGACTTATCTTTTATATCTTATGGGATCCTTTACGGAATATATATTTTAGATTTTGTCATAGCTACACTTCTCAATAATTGCCTTGGTAGGGAATATAGTCAAGATAGACATTGTACAGTGACAGGCAGGAGTTTCACTTTTGGGGAATATTGCATAAGGTATAAGCTTGTTGAATCACTATGTTGTACACCTCCAACTGATGTAACATTCTGTATCAACTATACTTCTACAAAAATAAGTAAATAAATAATATTACCTCCAAAATTACCTTTGTTGTTTACACTTTTAATGCTTTAAGAATCCTTTCATTACACTCAGTAATAAAAAGTCAAATTTACTGATAAAAATCGTTAAATTGTGATTTTAGGACTTTCATAAACCTAGGGATTGTTTAAATATGTGGAAGGAAAGACTTAATTTTATTTTTTAGCTTTCTACTCTAATACAAAGCAATATTTAGAGTATAGTTCATATTTTCCCACAATTGTATATTTAGCATTTTTAGAAAATTACAATTCATGTGTTGTTAATATTTAAGTACAGTTTATTTTTGTGTATTTGCTTTGCATCAGAATCGGTACGGTGTTAATTTGTTGCACTCATTCAGTATTAACTTACTAATTTTCATATTTTGCTTATAGAGTCTCTTAAGTTTTCATATTTTCAATGATAAAGTTTGCAAATAATGAAATATTTACTCATTTTGTTTATTATGAAATTTTTGTTGAGATCATATTTTGTGAGATAATACTATGAATTCCATAATGATCAACAATGACTAAAAACAAGAGACAAAATTGTTTCCCAAAGGATATTACATTCACGATTTTTTTTCTCCTTGCTAATCATACACATCTTCTCCTCACTTTATTTCTCTCATTGCTCCTTCTACTAACAACTCTGATTTTCCTTTGGGGGGGTTCGTTTGTTTCTGGAAAGTTACTCCATTTCCAGGACAAAAAAAGTAAAACCAATCAGTGCTTTCAATCTCCACAAAGCAGTGATTATGCCATAGATAGGATAAAATATATCTAAGACTTCTTTTTCTTTAATGTTGTAAATCTTATTTATGTATTTGTTTCAGAGAAAGAGGGTAGGCACAAGCAGGGAGAGTAGTAGACAGAGGGAGACGATGAAGCAGACTCTCCACTAAGCAGGAAGCCCAATAAGAGGTTTGATCCAAGGACCCCAGGATCATGACCTGAGCTGGAGGCAGACGCTTAACCAACTGAGCCACCCAGGCACCCTTAAGATTTCATTTTCTTTCACTGATTCAGCTGGTGTTTGTTGAATCCCTACTAGTGAATGAAGATACAAAGATTTTTAAGTCAAGATTTGCATCTTCATGTTGACATCCAGAGGCAGGAAGTAAACAGCAACAGCAGAGGTTGTCAATGGAAATAGGAGCCAGCAACTGAAGCTGCAAATGCTGCCTGAGTATATCAGGATATGTTTCAAACGTGGGGTGAAGTAAGAATAAAAATTCAAACATATTTTAAGTATTAGAAACACTGAGAGGATAGAAAAAAGGATACCTGCCTTTAAAAATGCCCTAGTGAAGAAACTAGAAGTTTATACAAAAAAAGTTTAGTACATTTGTTATATCTTTAAGTCTGTGTATGTAGAGTGTGTCTTTAGGTTAACACATAAGTGGCATCTATGCGACTTTGTTAAGTTTCTTTTTTTCTTAATTAGTTATTTTCACTAACCTATTTGGCTTATTTTAGAAGATTGGTTAACACATTTCCTTATACATGACACATTTCCTTTACAGACGACTATGGGGAGTCTACTATACTTGACCATTACAAATAATTTTTTTCCTCTTAAACAGGAAAAAAATTGCCATAGTAGCTTCATTGGAAGACTTTTCACAATCAATGAGAAAAGGAAATTTCATTTCTTAGAGAAAAAAATATATATACATATATACACATGTATATAACACACACACACATATGGCATGTGATAAATGAGGTGTTCCAGCAAGGGAAAGAAAAAGGTACAAGTTTTATCATGCCGAAATGTGATTTTCATTCATATTACTTTTACCAAACTTACTTTACTGGGCAACTATTCCAGATAATTCAAAGGGCAAAAGCTACAATACTGGTTTCTAGCTGTCTTTTTATAGGATTGTCGAATTAGCTTAATGAGCTACAGCTGCATTAGCTAGTGCTGTTTCCAAGGTCTGTGAAATTGACTTCACGGTATTTTCTTTTGTTCCCTCTGGAAAACAAAAGGATCCAATAAAAAGTTATTCTGGAAAAAGTGAGAAATCTGGACCCTGTAAACAATGTGTAGAAATGACTTGGAACTATTGTAAATATCACCTATGAGTTATGCGCCAGATGTAATATTTTGTTTCCTTGGAATGAATATGACAATGATTTCTTTTCTTGAAATGTACATTTCATTGATTTTTTTTTTACTCATTATTTCCAGCCTTAAAAAAATTATTTATTTAGCGAGAGATGGGGGGGCACAAGCAGGTTGAGGGGAAAGGGCAGATGGAGAAGGAGAAGCAGGCAGGCCACACGGGGCTTGGGTCCATGTGAGGACCTTAGGATGATGACCCGAGCTCGAGACAGATGGTTAACCAACTGAGCCATCCACGTGTTCCTAATTATTTCCAGCTTTACTGAGATATGTTTGACAAAAATGTATTTATGAAGTATATACTTTTTAAATGATTTATTTATTTTAGAGAGAGAGTGTGTGTGTGTGTTCAGGGGGGAGGTTAGAAGGAGAGGGAGAGAATCTCAAGCAGACTCCCCCTGAGTGTGGGACCTGATGCCATCCTGAGATCATGACCTGTGCTGAAATCCAGTTGGAGGCTTAACCGACACAGGTGCCCAAGAATATCATTTTTTTATGATGCTTACGAAAAAGTAATAAATAAACATTCATAGGATTGTGGACCAATTTTATCAAATCGTAATAGTTTTGTCTTATTTGCTTGACATTTTTTAGCTATCAATTAACATTCATTGAACTCCTGCTAGCTTTTTGAAAGTCATTTCTAGCTTTACTTAGGATAAATTACTTCAATGTCTATAAGTACATAAAACAAAAATATACAGTCTTAGATTAATCACAACATTATTATCTTTGTAACCGTTACCCAGGCAGAAAACCAAAACATTAGCCAACACCAACATGCTCCTTTCTTGTCCTATTCCATTACTAACAACCTCCTTTCTTCCCTCCAAAAATAATCACAATCTTGACAGTTTCTATTAGAGATCAAGGGACAAGAATAAACCCAAATCAACTAAGACAAGTAATTGTGATTATATTTAATTGATGTGGGGCTTCAATTTCTCAGAAACTTAATCCACATCTTGCTAAAACTTGCTTTTGTATTACAAACATTTCAGGATACCAACCCAAATGTGGTGGCTTTATCTGGGATATCTTCCTCGTGGAAACTCCCGGATTCCAATTTTTGTTTCCCCAGTACCGCAAGAATATCAAAGCAGTTCTTAGAATACAAGCCTCTCAGTCACTTCTTCCAGAATTGACAAATACCCCAAGGCTAAAGCAACCCCAAATGCAAGACTTCTATTCTTAAATTGCACCTTTTTCCAATGCCTAGCCTACTAATTCTTCACAGTCTTAATAACTTGCCAGTTCTTTCAAGCACATGCTTACTTATGCTTTATTCGGGTTTTCCAGTTGTTTTCAACAAGATTGTTGATCAAAATTACCAGCATACCAATTGTCTAAGCTAACGTCTCATCACCACTTTTTGGTAAAAATAGCATAAATATATTAAAATTCCTTGTGTTTTCCTTCCTTGATCTGATTTCCCTCCTTTTCTTTCCTTTTTCTTACACAAAATCACTATCCAGATTTTGGGTGTTTTTTATTCCTCGCACATTTCATTATTTTAGTCAACATATGTGAGGCCCTACAAAAAGATGCTATCATTTTGCATGTTTCTATATTTTAAATATGTCACAATATTAGAAGTTCCATTCTATAATTTTCTTACTTAAAAATATTTGTGAAAATTTTTGACACATGTAGTTCACTTCCAACATTTTAACTGCTAAATACTATTATTTGTAAAAAAAAAAAAAAAATACTGTAAAGATATTAAGCTTCTGTTTTGGATGCACATTTAGGTCATTTCAAATATTTACCCTTATACCCAATATTCTAATAAATGTCCTTACATGTAAAAACTTTCTCAGGGACTTGACTACGAATAGAAATAATGAGTTTTGGGATTTGTACATCTTCAACCTTACTAAATTTTGCTCAATTACTTCCCAAAATGATTTAGTTTAAATTCTCAGCAGTAAAAATCTGATCTCTTCGCTCTACATCCTTGAAAACACTTGGTATCTTCGGGATGTTAGTATTTTATCTACAATCTGACAAATATCTGATATTTTCTTTGAAATTGCAATTTAGTATTTCACTTATTTTTTTCTCATCAATGTAACAGTTCTTCTCTTCTGTGTTCCCTGTTGATATGTCTTACCAATACTTCTACTAGTTTTTCATTTTCTTACTGGTTTATATGACTTAAATATACTTGAGGTTTAAATTCTTTTTGCCTTATACTTGTGTAACACAAAATGTCTTTTAGTAGTCATTCAAATTTGTATTCAATATTGTGCTGTCTTAATACAGTCATATTTACCAACAATTTCATGTTTGTGTGTATTTTAAAATTTGATAAATTTCTCATGGGATATGTAAGAAAACATGGTTTAGATTGCACAGCAGTAACAAAAATAATCCCCAGTGATTTAATGCTACAGTGGATATTTCACATTTATGTAAAGTACACTGTGAGATAGAGTCATTTTCTATGTAATGATCCAGTGATGCAGGTTGTTCATGTTATTAAAATAACATCATTCTTCTGTTACTGTTTTATTGCACTCAAAACTTATGATCTTTTAGCCAAAACACTTCCTTGTAAAAAAATGCAATAAATTCTCCCCTAAATTTCTCAAAAAAGAAAAAAAAATTTTTTTGCTATGTATAAAATGTTTTCAAGTAAGTTATATGTTTTAATTCTTTCAAAATCATCAAAAATAATGCTACTCATTAGTAGGCAAAATTGAAGCTAAAATAACTTAAGCAACTTAGCATATATTTTCCAATTATTAAGTAGTAGAGCGATGATTCCATTATTTGCTCCAGACTGGTCTTTCCAGTACATCAGAGATGAAATAGCCTAATACTTATATCTTTATAGAAGACAGTGACTTGGATTTGAGGGATAGTGACTCAAGAAATAAATTTCTCTTTTTTGTGATTGAGTAGTATACAAGATTATGTTAAATATTTTCCTGTGCCGGATGGCATATACATAGACTACTCAAGATGTTATATAAAGCAACAAAGGATATTTCAATTGTGCTGATTTAACTGAAAGAGGCAGGAGCCACAAGTGTTACTCTATGATCTTTAGCGTACAGAAAAAAATTGAATATCCATGTATCCCAACTAGCTTGTCCTTACTGTGCTGAATCAAAGTCATGCAATCACTGAGAATTCTGCTTCTTCAAAGTGTACTAGTAGAGATACAAGCAGACCATGGACTGAAAAATGGTTGAAAAAAATCAAGGTGGTTAGTCCCTCACAGTGCTGTTATTTATCTATATTTCCTTGATTTTGAATTTCCCTTCCGACGTGTAACAGAAGCATGAAAAACATGTGGACATTATCATTTGTCCTCTTTACATTCTAAGAATAGTTACCAATGATTTTTCTTTGATGAGGTTGCACTTTAAAGACATATCAAAAGAACCAGTATTATTTCAGTTCATTAAATTTATATCAGGTTAAGTAGGAAACATATCAGCGATTATAAAAATGTTTCCACTGCCCTTACAGTGGTTTCATCTACTTATATTCCATTTGATGCTTAGCCCCTTTATTTATTCATTATTTTAAAACAAACATATATGTGTAATTGTTAAATAATAATAGGGCAATTCTAAATTCTAAAGTTGGACCCTATTAGTCATTTGTCCCAAATACCTGGCCGAGAAGCATTGCTCAGTTGAATAGAAACAGTTTAAATAGCCTCTAATGCAATGAGTTAGTCTGATAGAACAAAGAGTAGGAAGGATGATTCTAAGTGTTTTCTGAAATCTGTCTTTAAATAGAAAGCAGGTGGTTATGGAGTGGTTGAAAAAGCAATGAATTTTAATACCTGAAAGTCTGCCACAGACTTTGAAGACGAGTTCAGCTTTACCTATCGCTTGACCCGGTGATCTTCATCTCTCTGACACCTAGTTTTCTCACAAGAACAGAACATATTATATATTCTTTATTTATCTTTTGTATTTTATAATCGAATAATTTTTAGCGAGGAAGAATTTCATAAAATGGTGTCAAAAGAATAGTCTGAGGCCTATTAACACTTACTGTTTCTGAAGCTTTGGACTCAACACTTATTTTTTTAAAGATTAGAGAGAAAAAGTTCAGGCATTCCATCAAATTCTTCAAAACCTGTAAAGAGCAGGTGGTCTTTTTGATAAGAGAAAATTTATGGAAATTTATTGCAAATAAATTACAATATGTTTATATAGAGTTATTTGTTTTGCATCTGGTCATATCTATTACCCATTTATTTTTCTTCTGAAGGTTATATCCTAATTATCCAGATCAGAGTGACCAGATGATACAAGGGCTTTCAGGACAGTTTAAGTATGCTGAATTTCATCTATGAAAAGAATGAGAAGCCAGGAGAAGATTAAAAAGTAAGAAAATAAAATGACAGGATTTGAATTTGGGGCATGTCATAGGGAATATCTATATGAAGGTTGCATCAAAAGGGCACATATATTTGTAGGAGGCTCAGGAATGTAGTTCTACAGCTTAGCATTGTCAGATACCCATGAGATAATCTCTCATGATTAAATAAATAAAATCTTAAAAAAATATATTGTTTAAAATTTTTAAAAATGTGAAACATGAACTATAGTACCTGGCACAGATTATATGCTCAGTAAATACCAACTTGATTTTTTTCACCTTAATTCTTTCTTTTTTTAGATATTATTTATTTATTTGAGAGAGAGAGAGAGCAATAGTGAGCATGAGCAGGGTGGGAGTGGTGGGCAGAGGGAGAGAGAGTGTAGGGACGCTGGGCTCAACCCCAGGGCCCTGAGATCATGACCTGAGCAGAAGGCAGATGCTTCAGGGACTGAGTCACCCAGGAGCCCCTCACCCCAACCCTTTCTTAGCTAATAGGCAGAAGGTGTTGTCACAGGGTAATTAGATACAAATATATATTGGTAATCTGTAAACATGTTAATTATAAATATTAAAGGCCCTAAAAAACTATAATTTCTCAGATTGCCTTAGTAGTGTCCAAATGATTTATCATGCTAAATACATCTAGCTTCTCTGTTTTAATCACATGAAAATTGATACTTTTTTCTCCTTTAGTATTTCTATTTACCTGGGGAGTAGCTATGCTATAGTGAACATTTTATATATTGAGTCCTGAAGTAAAATATTTCAACTTCTCTTCCCCAGGAGTTTTAAGACCAAATCCCGTTGAAAAAGGAATGGAATGGAAAGTTAAAACTTAATCTCCATAGACTGCCAAAAATCTGTGATTTTCAGACAAATCACCCAAAGTTTCATAAATGTGGTTCTCATTATTATCACTCTCCATACTCAGGCAGTTCCAAAAAGTACAAGCAAAGATGCTGATTGGACCACAGACCATAAAGCAACTTTGGCAGCAAGTTTTAAATTGTCACAGACAGAGCACAACCAGACAATATACAGAAAAGCAGACAATAAGGCTGTCACTTTTAACCAGAGGGCAAAGACATGGACACTCCGTGAATCAGAGCGACCCTAACAGTTTGCTTTCTCTGTTGCAACTCGAAAGTAATCAGATCACCTCCTTGTGGGATCTGGGGAGTGGGACAGAGTTTCCAGTCTACTTAGACCACTGCCATTGTGATGAGATTTTATAAAATAATAGAACAGATACATATAATGGAAGTTGGTAAGAAGTTCCTCTTTATAGACCACTTTACTCCTGACACTCTTTGACACCCCTTTTTGTGAATTTCTCATGCCTTTTTTTTTTCAGGTCTTTTTCACTTTTCCAGTCAAAATAATTAAAGTGATTCCTCAAAAAGGTCATCGGGGTGGGGGGGGACACCTGGGTGGCACAACCGGTAAAGCATCCCACTCTTGGTTTCAGCTCAGGTTGTGATCTCAGGAAAATAAATAAATCTTTTTAAAAAAATGCTCATCAGCATTTATTAAAAGAGCTATGTGTCTTCCATTTCTCCTCTTACTATGAAGTAGTACTATGGTTCATGTGCACAGATATTGGTTCTGTGAGATATTCAGGAGGGAGCCAGCTGATACCAAGTGCCATTTGCTTGGCATATAAAACATGTCCAGGCAGCTTGACATTGTACTTCTACCCCTCGATTTACATGTTACTTTCCCCTCTCCCTCCAACCC
Source organism: Vulpes vulpes (assembly GCF_048418805.1). Classification (NCBI taxonomy): domain Eukaryota; kingdom Metazoa; phylum Chordata; class Mammalia; order Carnivora; family Canidae; genus Vulpes; species Vulpes vulpes. The sequence continues at coordinate 5,596,289 of NC_132783.1, read as the reverse complement.
TTTTAAGGCAGTACCTTAGAGGGGAGAGGATGGGACGTTTGGGTCCAGTGCCTTTGTTGCAATATATCACGTTGCAAATATAACAGTCTGGGAATTAATTAACACCCCAGTCTAGAATCATTATTGTCATACGATGTCCCTTTAACCTTAACGGTGAGAAGGGAAAAGAGAAATTTCTAAAAGAAACGCATCCTCCATAGCATCACTTAATAGTCTCTCTGTTCTTTCTTGAGGGGTAGGATTACCTCCCTGTTATGCAGTCCCCATCCCCATGAATAATCTTATATTGGAGTGGAAAAAATGTCAAGAAGTACCACAAGGCATATAAGAGCTAGGAAACTAAATAAAATACGCAATTTACATCTAATGAAAGCTAACAATGACCTTGAACAAGTCATTAAAACTCATTGTTAACTCTCTCTACATCTGAAAATGAGGACGTTTAACTCTGACCTCTAATATCCCTTCAAAATGTTATAACGCTTAAATTGCATCATTAAATTTCAGTATCTCTCATATAGCAGTTTCCGGAAATGGTTTTCCTTTCTTTGGCTAAAAATTCACACCAGGCCAGAATTTTATCAGAGATCCTAGTATCTAATAGGGGTCAGTCCCCAGTATGAGAAGAAAGCATGGCATACAAAAGCAGAATTTGACGTTCAAATCAGACAGATGCCTCACCCGGTGGAAAGTCCTCTCTCATTACTCAGTCCGATGTGAAGCTTTCACTTTTGTAGCTGATGCCATTGGAAAATTATTTGAAGAAGCAAAGGAGAGGACGAAGAAGCAAATTTGCTATTTATTAGTTTCCGAGACCATGCTGGTGGATGAAAACTTCCACAGCATCCCTGCCTCCACCTACACCACCAATACCCGGGCCTATGTGGTCAAGTTTGGATGGAATAGAAGATCACTTTTTACTCCTTTCTTTCTTACTTGATTCTTATATATATATATATATATATATATATATATATATATATATATACTTTTGACACTCTTTGATATATATTCTTATATATATATTTATATATATTTATATATATATATATAAATCAATAGTTCTAAGATATAAGGGCAACAAGAATATGGATTATGATAAAGATATTTGTAACACAGGGTTTTTCGAAGGTCAGAATCTTAGGTTACATGCAAAAAAGGAGAATTTATTATTTCTGTATTTGTCATACAAGAACACGTATATGAGGATAATGTATGTTCCTTATATATTTGAAGGGTAAGACTAGTCATGCAATGACAAATTGTTAAGTAACGTGTAAATTTAAGCCTCATGGATGCATATTTTATATTATTTCTTGAAGCACTATGAAAGTGGTACAAGTCACTTCCATTGATAAGCTTTAAAATAAAAAAATGCTTAAAATAATTATGTTTTGATATTTAAATGGCATGGTACTGGGAATGGAACATGGTGGGGAGAAGTATTTTCCAGAAGCATTTCTAGAAGGTGGAAATGTCTGAATTCCCAACTGTGAGCTTTATACACGTTTCCCATTAAGTGTGTATATGGTTATAAACAATTTATTCTCCAGGATACACTCCTCGACTATTAACTGCTTCAAATGAACCCTTTTCATATGCATGTGCATGTGAGGGTAAGAAAGACTTATTTAAATTTCTACAGAGGACTCTTAAAAATAAACTTAAAATATCCCTAATGATAGGAACTCATACCAGGTTCAAGAAGGACACATTTCTAAATTTTTACAATGTTGCTAATGGCAAAAAGTAAGGTTAAGTAGCAAAGTGAAATATCTAGAGTTTACAAGGCCATATTAAATACCACAACCCAACTATAAATTCTAATTTTCTTTTTTTAAAAATGGTATATGACAAATAAATCTACCGTTACAAATAACCTTCTTTATAGAGTCATTGCTAAATGATGCCATAAAGGTATTACTTGATATATTCGCTACATTTTTCTCTCCTTTTGTTTTCAAAAAGATTTATAGTCATTTCTCTATTTAGCCAACAGATGTGAAGTGATTTCAGGATGATCTGTATCCATCAGAAAGTGCCACATGTTTCTTATTTAGCCCCATTTCTATGGAAACCTGAAGATGCCTCATGTATCGTCTTTCAGTTTTCTGAAGAAAAATAACTTTCATTATTTTGGCATGAAACACCCTTAGAATGCCCTATGTCAAGAATAATTAGAATTTCACTTTTCAGTGTCTCTCCTGCAGTATATTGACTGTCTGAAGGAGCCTTGCTGTCTGGTGTCTGATAAATATGTTCTCGAGTGTATGAACTGAAGCGAATCTGAGCCAAACTGGTTGGAGCTGTCCGTGTGAAAGTCTAGATAGAGGCGCAGAAATGCACATATTGAGACGTTCATTAATTTGCTTCCTGACCTGACTATTCCATTTATTAAGTAGAGGTTGCTTTCGCATTCAAGCTCAAATGCTATATCTATAGAGAATAAGAAAATATATAAATCCTGATGAGAAGTAACAAGGCATAGTGGGTGAGTCTAGGACATCATTGGTTAAGTAGTGCTAGAATCGTAATGACAAAATTAAAGGAAAAAGAAGGAAGAGAGGAAATTGAAATTTATTCTGTGCTTAAAAGGGGCTGAGCCACTTTACGTACTTACTTAATTCCCACAACTTTAAAGTAAGCATAGGTTAAGTAAAAGACTGAAGGCCCCTACAACTGGAGCATCTTATATTGCTGGACAAGTAGAAATGGATAGGAGACATCAGGCTTTCTGTGGCTTCTCAAAATTTAATCATAAAGGATAAGAGAAATGAACATATAAACTGTTCAGAGCTATCACAAGCCTAAGCAAAGTTCTTTGTTCCAGACTTTTCAATGTAGGAGAAAGCCAAAGATTGTGAATATCTGCAGACAAGTAGACATTTGGTAACAGAACTGTAGGACAAGAAGTAATGTTTCATTGTTCTCATGAAAATAGTTCCTGAAAACCTACAGTTAGAGAATAGAGAAAATTTTGGAAAGACAGCAAAATGCAAAGGCATTGCAATTTAGACAAAGAGAAAACTTTTATAGCAAGACATTCAAAACGCTACCTCATATCTAAGCCAGGGCAAATCATATTGCTGAGGTAGGTAAGAAAGCCAACTCCATCAAGGATTTTATTCTTGTAAAAAAAACCCTAAAAACAACATAAAAATGAACAGGCAATTCCTGGCTTTTGGTGATAAAGTAGATGATTTCTGAAAATTGTTCAAACAATACCAGCTAAGGTTAATAGGCTGGCTAAAAGGTTGGAAGTTAGGAAGTTGGCCAGTGGTATAGAGGTATACTGTTAATGACATACTAGTAAATTCCCTGGGGTTACATTTACTTTTCTTATTGTCAACAAAATGTGTACATCAGACGCCAGCTTCCTTCATCTCACTGAGAACTTCCCTGGAATAGGTTTTTGTATAGCTTATAATCAAAACAAGCCAAATTCAATCATGTTGAAATAGATAATGATGGTAGCTTCAATTATTTGCATTTTGGAGCTTTGTTAAATGTTTTGAAAGTTAACAAGCTTTTCCTAAGGCCACAGACATTGAAAACAGTTTTAAATCATAATTTCACCACCTATTATCTTGAGAGTTTAGTTCAGTAGATATAAAATGAGCATAATAATACCTACAGTGCAGAGTGGTTCTTAGAATTGAAAGGACTTATAAATCTACTTGAATAGCACCTGTTACATAGTAGAAAAATGATGGTAAAGGCTTGAGAGGCAAATTGAAATAACATACATTAAAGTATATATTTCATTTTTTTTTATTTTTTAAGGTTTTACTTTTATTCCAGTTATCATACAGTGTAATTTTTATTATAAATTTATTTTTATTGGTGTTCAATTTGCCAACATATAGAATAACACCCAGTGCTCATCCCGTCAAGTGCCCACCTCAGTGCCCGTCACCCAGTCACCCCTACCTCCCGCCCACCTCCCCTTCCACCACCCCTGATTTACAATCAGTTTCAATCGTAAAATACAGTGATTCAACACTTTCATACAACTCCCCCTGGTATTAATCACCTAAGTGCACACCTTAAATCCTGTGACCCATTTCACTCATCCGCCACTCACCTGCTCTCTGGTCATCATCCTTTTGTTCTCTATACTTAAGAGTCTGTTTTAGGTTTTGTCTTTCTCTACTTTTTACATCCCTTTGCTCATTAGTTTTGTTTCTTAAATTCTACATATGAGTGAAATCATATGGTGTTTGTATTTCTCTGACTGGCTTATTTTCACTAGCATCATACTCTCAAGCCCCATCCAGGTCCTTGCAAATCTCAAGATTTCATACTTTTGTATGGCTGAGTGATATTCCATTTTGTGTGTGTATATATATGATAAATATCATATATATGTATAGATAATCACTTCTACTGTTTGTCTTTTTCCCTCTTACATCTAGGGTTAAGGTTCAGCATAGGGTTACGGAAAGCATGAGGTTTATGATTAAGGGCAGAGTGAGGGTATATGCCTTGTATATATAGAGCAGGTCAGAGATCTTTCCATAGGGTTTTGGTTAGGGTTACGGGTTAAGGGGTAGCGTTGGGTTCCTATTAGGTTATGGTATGAGCCTGGTATGCTACAGTCCAGAAAGTGTACTTTTTAACAGGTAAAATCATGACTGTCATCTAAATATAATATGATCAATTTCAAATATGTACTTTAACTCGTTAATAATAAAAAACATGAAAAATGTTACATCTGGTCAATGGATTATCCTAGAATCAGACACATATATAAGCAAACAAGAGTACTAAAACTAATACTCTTATAGATAAAAGGATTTGATTCTCCTACAGAGTTTATGGAGATCATTTACACCTCCACTAGTCAAAATGCATCTGTATGCGTATGGACAAGAACTATTTGCATCACTATCCCTTATCTACTACTTACAAGGTGGTAATGGAGCTGAAAAATAACCAGAGACAGAGATAAGTAAGATGTGTGCACTAAACAGGACACCCAGTAATAATTTTTACTCAATTTTCCATTCACATTTAATTTTCTGACAGACCTCCCTCCCCCTTATGTTCATCATAATATCAAAGGAAGTTACTATTGGCCATTGCAAAATAGACGGTCTCATTAGGTTCCATCTGGTTATTTACATAGGTCCAGCAAGTGTTTTAATTAGCCCTATAGGATCCCTTTTGTGTTCTTTTGTCAATTAAATGCTATAGAGTATTGAACATCCCACAAGGCCAAAATTGATTTCTGTGCAAAAGAATCTAAGATCATAAAGAACCTCAGATCATGCCTCTATTTATTTACTTTACAGAGGATAGGAAAACAAACCCAAGAAACTTGTTCCACCAGATTTCAACCACAGTGCCTATAAATTTGAGGGATTTCTCTTTCAAAGATCCTCAAAATTTCCTAAGGGTCCTGGCCTGCCAGGAATTTATCTTCCTTACCACCTAAAAGGCCTAACCCTGTAAGGCAGGTTTAGGGCCAGTTTTCCTAGCAGGAGCTTTGTAGGCATTGAGTCTGTCAATAAAGTCAACATTGTTATTTAAAGCTGCCTTGTCACAGCTGATTTAATGAGCATTATTTCAAATATGACTGGTAAAATGGAGAACAGATTCTTATGGAATCTATGCAATCTACCTTTTTCTGTCATGAAGAGTAAGGAGATTCAGTAAGATTTTATGAATTCTAGGTCAATGAGAATCCAGTATCATTTTTAAATGTCTTATTTCAATATATAAAAGCAGAGTTATTGAATTGTTGTGAGTTGCAAATAGCTTAAGAAAAGAGAAAAAAGGACTTCCTTATTATGGATAGAAAACAGAACATTGAAAGAACATCAACCATGCGGGAAATAAATAAACACGATGTGATTTCTCTCATCAGTTCATTCAGTCCTATATAATTAGTTTTTGCTTGCTAGATCCTGGGTTACCCATCCACTGGCAAGTGGCTGACCTCTGGACCAAAATGAATACTGAAAATCTTGATTCAGTCCCCTGATAAGGTCTGAAAGTTACCTAAGTTATATCTGCTCAAAGCCTATACCCACAAGACTACTCTTTAGCATCAATAATTTGAAGTGCCTAAAACAGTACTTTTCCACAAATCTATGAAATGGTCTCTATATTTTGCTGACACATTCTCTGGACTATAACTTGTAGCAGAACCTTCAGGAAAACCCAAGAGTAAAATAAAAATTATCTGTAAATAGAGGATTAATAGCTGTCTGTGGTTAGTGTATTTCTATAACCAATTATACCGAAATTGAGAAAAATTTACCTGAGGATAAATACATATTATGAAAAGCAGCATATTGACAAATCGCCAGGCTTCCCATAAAGTGCACAGTTTCAAAAATACGTATATTAATAACACTTGACTTATACAAACTTAGGGAAGGCTGAGCATAGCTTCTGATCTGACAATTTTCTGTGTGACTCATGATAGTGACATATAGAACAAACCTAATGATTTTAGCATCTCTCTTTATAGAGAAGAAGGAAATATGTATGCTTTTCCAGGAGCTTTCTAGAAAAACTCAAGCAAAATTTTAAGTGGATTTTTTACGAGTTTAGTGTAGATTTTGGGAACGCAAATTCAAGAGTTATCAGAGTTTTGGGTACTCAATTAAGATAGGATCATGGGTACCCGACGCGCAGTAGTTGGTTTTATATTTAATTGGATGACAAAACATTTAAAGGAAAAATAGAAAATGACACAATTGTAAAGAACTATAGCTCTTCCGTAAGTGTAGAAACATTGGTCTTTTTTTTCTCCTTTTTTTAAGTCTGTAATTCCTTTTAAGTCATCTTCTTTAGAGGATTATAAATTCACCATAAGGCACAGAAAATTAATCTGATACAACACAAAATCTCCATCTGGGCAGACTGCATCAAATTGAAAAATAACCTCTCCTACTGTAGCTAAAGGCACTAATTAGAAACTATGAAAGCAAGCCCATCCAAATTGAGTGGACTTTGCTAAAATTTTAACATATTTCATAGTTTTTTTTTTCTTTCTAAACACGGATATTATAAGCCAAGACAAATAAAACTCACTTTCCATATGTTCTCCTTCATTATGTTCCTTCATTTTCTGAAAGCAAAGGACACTTTACTTTAGAACACTAGTTCTCTCAAGGGGTCTGCAAGGTCAAAACAATTTTTGCAACAAAACCAAGATTGTGTTTATGTTTATGTGGTGTTCGCTATTGCTATCTTAAATGAATTCATGTGTTGAAAAAGTCAGTTCCTATTTCCAACACGGTAAATATAGTTAAAATATCAGCAAAAGCTCTTTGGGGCCCTCAAAAATACAAAACATTCAGATACTAAGAAGCTTGAGCACTGCTGCATTAAGAAAAACTTCCATAATTTTCCTTTATAAACAAAGCACACATACAACTGTATTCCTTAGCCACTGTTGCTCCTAATATAGGTTTACAACTTTTAACCAAAGAAACTGCTATTTCACAGTAAAAGTGAGGTTTTGGATAAATGAGAATTATCTGTTACAGAAGAATTTTCCAGGTTAGCGGTTACATATATACATATGTAAACATACATATACATAAGAAAACCTGCTAAGGTCACACACATCTTATTTATACATTCATGACCCAAAGCTATCTATATTCAGCCTTTCAAAAAATATTGAAGTAAAAGGCATATGAAATAAAAATGATGTTTAGTAATCATGTTTGGATAATCTATCTTTCTAAAAAATTATTTAGGTATACAATTTGTATCTGTTAATTAACTTAAAGTAACATCAGAGTGAGGTTTTAAATTATTTAAAAATCTCAAAAGTTTCCTTTGAGCTAGCATACTTCAAAAATAGCTATCATAGAAATAAAAAGACAAAATAATTATTCAATTTATTTAAATGAATATAAAGTTTTTTAAAATCTTAAAACATAACTCATGAGAAATTATTACCTTATTTGATCCGTAGATTTCTAAGAGTCTGGGAAAACAAACCCAAGTAGAATAAAATATATGCTCTTGTTGTACTTAATAGTAATAAATTAGAGATAAAACACAGCTAGATTTTTTACAACCAAAATTATTCAGCTAGTCTTGTCAAAGAGTATCTTAATTTTGTAGCGTCTTAAAACATTTCTTAGTCATTTTCTGTAAGGAAAATGATTTTTTTTCAAGTTTAGGTTATATGAACTATTAACAGTTTAATATTCTTATTTTCTGGAACTTTTAGGAATATTTAACTTAAAGAAGTGAAATTTCATTTATTCATTTATTTATTCATTCATTTATTCACTTATTATCTTGATAAGCCAATCAAAACACATCCTGTAATTTAAGATAGTTCACGATCTAATGTGTTCATATCCTCTAGAGTAAGGAAAACATTTCACACTCACACAGTAAAAGGTAAAGGCCTTTCAGAATTACAAACACAAAGATACATAGAATGCTATGGCTTCAGGTCTATAAATTCAGCCACAGGTCAAGAGTAAATATAGAAACACAGATACTAATGAACCATTTTCCTTCCTGTGGGCATCTACTTCTTAATTTATTGGAGCTCAATTTTTTTTCAAAAGGAAAACAATCAGAGAAAGAATAACAAAACTTATTCTATATCATCTCTCACCCGAAAGAGAATAGATCTCTATCATCCATATGAAAAAATCACCAAAAGTCAGGCCATCACACCAAATTCCCAAGCATGACTGTTACCAATGGAAGATAAAATACGTAAGTGAAACAGAAACAAAAATAAAACATAAAATTAGTAAAAGAGGAAAAATGAAAGAAACACAAAGCCAACACGATTAAAGTTCTATTGCCACTGGAGTTCACTCTGGAGGACAAGATAAAATGCAGCAGATCAGTAGCATGGGTTTTTCCCCTCGCACCTACTCAGTGGGCCCTCCAAGATTTTAAAGAATATTTTTTCTTCCAGGATGAAAGGATGACCCTCATACATTAATGAGGGCACCAGTAAGACACTGCAAAACAGGGAAGAAATGGGAGGCACATATTAAGTAAATAATCATGAATGTTGTAACGAACTTCAGCAATAGATCGAAAACAGTTCTTTGGGAGGGAGGAAAAGGATATAAATATTACCTCTACTGGAAAAAAAAACTTATTTTGCATACCTATGAGAAAAATAATATTCATTGTTATCAGTTATTTACAATTTAGAATGTTAACATAGCTTAGAGATACTGAAGGAGGAACTTGACAGGACATCCAATAATCTTTTCTTTTTTATGAATTTCAAAGTCATTTGCAATTATTCCTGACTATAACATTGAGAATAATTTGCCAAATTATTCCTATTAAATGAACTGATATCCAATTTCAGATAAAGAACAAATGAATTTATTTATTCAGTGAAGTTCCCAATACAACCAATTATCACTCAGTGAAAAACTCAATGAAATGTATAAACTTGCATATTTTCAGTGTACCAAAAAAGTGGACGTGGTAGCATGCAATGGGGGAGAAACTTTCTTTCTCATACCTTCCTTTTTCAGAGCACTCTTTGCATTGATTTTTTTTTCCTCTTAAGTCTAAAGAAAATTTTGGGAAGATCTCATAGATTTCTGGTTCTTTTCAAATAAAGTAAATCCCTTTCAGTTTAACAGCAGATCTTTAACTTCTCTTCAAGTCCACATTTTTTTCTCTCCTCAACCGATAAGCAATCACAGGAAAGGAACTGCATAGTTGCTTGGTCTTGATCTCTTGCCCCCACTCTGTGGCTCTTTAGAGAACCCCCCCAAGTTTAAAGTCAATAGAAGTGGGGGGAGAGAAGGGTGAGAATGTCTCACTTGCCTGGGAAGGTTGTAATCCAGTATTAGTACCATTCAGGTTTAGTATGTGCCAAAAGCTTACTCTTTCTCTTGTGAGAGTTTCTTCCTAGTTGCAGAGGCACCTGGAATTCCTAAAGCGGTTGATGGTGTTCCTTCTCCTATGTGTTATTTATATTCCCCCTCACTCCAGAGCCACCTCTTCTAGGCCATACTAGACTTCCAATCTTTCTTTCCTCTGGAGGATACTTCCCTCCTGGCTGGAAGTCTTCTTGGGAAGGGTCTTTAGAGATGGCTCACCATCGGTTCCTTTCTTCAATATTCTTCTCTAGCACATGAAGACCACAGGACTCCTTGGAAGCTACCAGAAGTGCAGCTATCTCTCAGAGCAGTACTTTTTGATCTTGTTCATCTCAGGAAACCAGCTCCGGCCTCTTGCCTTCAGACTTTTCAAATTTAAATATAGACTTGGTTCACTTGAAGTCTATTCTCATTTTGCTTGAGGTAAGAAAGAGGCACTGCCTCACCAGAGGAGGTTTGAGGAAACCCCAGATACACCAGCAACTCTTCCTCTCTAAAGAAAACTTCCATTACAATGTCTTCAACTTCATATTGCATGTTTTCTCTTGCTTTTATATAGACCCTAGATACTTCATGGGCTGATGCTGTCAAAAAACCTGTCACAATATCTTAGAGTTTGCATGAACAGAAACTCCCCTGAGGATCTCCCCCTGTACCATTTACCTTCATGGTTTTCTGCTTAAAACCTAGGAAAAAAAATGCTTAAGAACATTTGTTACATATATTTAATCTTCACATATCATGATTTACACTGAATTATATTTTTATGAAGTCCTTGAGTTATTTATCTTAGCTTATAAAAATTCAGACTGCTTAAGTGATTTAAGCAAATTTCTTTGGAATAAATACATTATGAACATTCATTCTTATGCCACCTTTCAATATGGTCGACATTCAAGCTCTTGTTTAAAACCACGTCCATTTCTAGAACATACCAAGTGCCCTTCCTTTCTTATTTTTTCCTCAACACTTGTTACAACATAACACACAAATCTAACTTTACTCTATGTTGTGCTATTTTGTTGTTGTTGTTGTTGTTGTTTTATGGCTACAGAGAATAAGATGATTATTTTGCAGTATCTCAGTGAGGACAATGATGTAGTGGAAATGGAGAACAGTCATCAGATTTAATATGTACTTCAAATGTAGAGGTGACAGGACTTATTGATGTACCAGATGTAAGAGGTGACGAAAAGAAATAAATATGTGTTCTGGTTTTTGAGCCAGAACAATCAGATGTTTGTACTTTGTTGTTGTCATTTAACAACTTACTTAGCAATTAAAAGGACTTAAAAACTGTAAACTTTGGTGAAGTCATCAAGAGTTCCTGAGAAGCCAGAACACTTAATGAAAAGCTTTGAAGGATGAGGCAAGGAGACTAAGAAGGAAGGAATGGTCAAAAGGCCAGAAAGAAAATAAGGGAAACTGGTGTCAGTGGATGAGATATTCAAGGTAGGGGATGTAGCCAATTCTGTCAAATGCTGTTAAAGTAAGACTAGAAAACTCTGAGAAAATATTCATTGTATTTACAGATATTAAGGTTATGGAATACTCAGAGGGACTTGAAGGGAGATATGAGGGTCAAATCCATAATAGAGAAGTGAATGCCAGGTGCAGAATCAAGAAATAAAGCATAACAATTCTTTCAAGAAATTGGGATGATATCTACGCAGAGTGATAGAATATGATAGTTGGGGGAAGGGGATGCCTGTTAGATGAAGAAATATGAGGAGTGTTTTGTTGTTGTTTTTAATGTAAGTGATGTGGGCATGTTTATATATAAATAGATATATGCATATATACACACATACAGAAATGGATCAGTGAAATTATAAAATATAAAAGGGGGAGACAACTTTTCTTTTTAAAGATTAAAAAGAAATTTTTCTTTCTGACAAGTGAGAGAGAGAACACAAGCAGGGGGAGCAGCAGGCAAAGGGAAAGGGAGAAGCCGACTCCCTGCTGAGCAAAGAGCTTAATGCAGGGCTTGATCCCAAGGACCCTGGGATTGCGACCTGAGCCACCCAGGTGCCCCAAGAGGGAGACAACTTTTAAGTTATTAGTTATTAGTAGAAGAGATATTACTCTGTAAACAGCGAAAGGTATATCTTTATCATAAATGATACATGTATGATGATGCTGATTGTTCTAGTAGAAATCATATTGAATGTTAACTCAGTGTAGGAAAGAATGGTGAAACACCTTACCTCTCTTATCTCAGTTACTCATATCATTAAAATCTATGAAGGGATTATTATTATTATTTATGACTCATTGTTGGAGAAATTGACTCTTATAGAGTTTAAAATATTTGTCTAAGGCCATCCAGCTAAATGAAGTCATTATTATTATTATTATTATTTATGATTCATTGTTGGAGAAATTGACTTTTACAGAGTTTAAAATATTTGTCTAAGGTCATCCAGCTAGTAAATGCTTGGATCTGGCTTTCAAATATGAACTCTTGAGTGGAAAGCACAAACTCTTAAATCCTTGAAATATAGTGGCTAGGAAAGCTAAGGAAAAAGGTGGAGGGAGGTTTTCATCTTCATAACCAAGTCTAGTGGATAATGATATTTTGCATGTGGGAAGAATAATTAGAGATTATGAGATTTTATTTTCTTCCATAATTATATTAGAAAGCTAAAAATCACTTGGTAGATCCTAATTGCTCTAATTCAGATAATTTCTGGAACCTGATGAAAATGTGTGCCTTCCTTTTGTAACAGTAACTCTTCCCTGATGACTGACTTGCTTCAATAAAGTTATTATTTCCATAAATAGAAACAGCCTTTATATTGGTAAATACATTATGCATGCATATATATGATAATGCACCTGACTTCTTTTCTCAATCATGTATAGGAAAATAATAAAAGAATCACAATCACCAAGCAGATTTCTACAAACATTTTACTAGTTTAATAAAAACAAACCCATGAAACGTGTACCTTCCAACATTTCACCTATTAAATTGCATAGAATTGAAGTAGTATCTAAAGGCCATTCCACAAGCAACAAGAATTACCATACATACATATTAATATGCATGGGATTGATAAAGTGAGCCGCATTTGCATTCTATACATAAAACTGTCAACTCACATTTCCATGATAAATCACGAAAAGAATAAAGGGGTACTCAGGCATAGGAGCACTGCATATATTTTCTGGGCTGGCAAAGGCATTCTCTCTGTGTGTCTGATTCATTTGTTGTGCTAATTTTCAGGATACATGAAACTTTACCAGAAACTTAATATGATAGGTATATCCTCAAAACTGTCACAGTGAAAAATACTGCATATTTTCACAATCTACAGAATATGGGCCATGAAGTTTTCAAGTTTAAAATTTTTAATTCCTAATATAGTTATAGACTTGGCAAAGTTCTTATCAAAGAATCAGAAATTAAAGAGAAAGATCTACTCTAGGCCTCAAAGTATTAAACTGACTACCTTGGGATAGAACTTAAGCTAATTTCTTATTGTCTAATAATACTATTATATGAAGTAAGAAGAAAACATAGTGATGTCTTCATGTTTTAGACAGCCAGCTCCTGTATAATAAATGGCTACGTGCGAACAACATTTTGCAAAACCGCAGGTGCCTACTCAGCATATACGTAGGACGTCTATCAGATATCACATCAACATTTCCTAACCTAAACTCCTTATGTTCTCCTCCAAACCTGTCCACCGCAAATTTCCCTTGAATATATCCACTGCTCACTACTTTCCATGATCTAAAATAATATCATTCCTCTTCTGCAATATCCTCCTAGCTAGCCTCCCTGTGTCTACATCTGGCACTACTTCTTCTCGGTACAAGGATTACACTGAGATCCTTTAAAACAGTCAGATACTGTCATTCATCTACTAAAGACTCTGCAATGTCTACATATTTCACCGAAGTAAAAGGCACAATCCTTTCAAGTGTTTGTAAAGCCCCTAATGATCTAGCCCCTTATTATCATCCAGACCTCACCTCCAACCACACTCCAATTTCCCCTCCACTTACACCGGCCTTTTTCACTCTGACTTGCCTGCCAAGGGCCTGCCTCAGGGCCTTTCTACCTGCTGTTTGTTTCCTCTGCATGGAGCACTCTTCCAAGGCCCCCACACCCACCCCCGGGGAGGTGATGGCTAGCTGCTTAACCACTAAGCCTTCACAAAAATGTCATTTTCTCAAAGTGGCATACCCTAATTGGTTTGCAACCTCAACCTCCTGTCACTCCCATTTCCCTTACACTATTTTGGCTTTTATTCCAATAATATTTATTATTTTGTAGTAATCTGTCTAATTAGCATATTTATTCTATATTCTATCAATTAGAATATTGATGTACAGGAAAAAAATAAAACAGGAAACAATAAAACAGGAAAAAAATAAACAGGAAAAAAATTAAAAAAAACAGGAAAAAATAAAACAGGAAAAAATAAAACAGGAAAAAAATAAAAAATAATAATAAAACAGGAAAAAAAATAAAAAATAATAATAATAAAAGGATGTAAAACAGGACCCTAGTCAGTATTCAATGTATATTTTAAATAGAATGAATTGTTTTAATTTATTACTAGTGATAAAGCATACACATACAAATTTAATTCTAGGAAAAGGAAGATAAGCAAGACAAGAAACATAAAATACAGTCGGTTTCAAAGAAAAATGAATACAGTGATTTGGACAGGAAAAGAATTAAATGTTTTGTATCAAACAGTATTTGAGAGGTGCCTTTAAAGATTGGTAAAATTTTGACAAGTGAATAATCAAGGTTTGGGCACTGTAAGAATTAATCAAAAGGGGGATTAATAATGAAACTAATTACTATTTGCTTTTCATGTGTCCTCGTTCTTTTTAACACCTGGGAAAACAAAGATGAATAGCCTAATCATTGATTTCAAATTGCTTGCTGCTAGTGAAATGTGTGTGTGTGTGTGTTCTAATGGTAACAATTAATATATATTTTTAAAGTTTTTATCTAAATTGCAGTTAGTTAACATATAATGTATTATTAGTTTTGGGTGTAGGATCTAGTGATTCAACAATTCCATGCATCACCCAGTGCTCATCAGTTAACCGTAGAATAAATGTCAAACAAAACAAAACAGTTAAGAGATTCCTAATGTTGGGAAGAGATAGTTACAAATGAACAAAACTAAAAAACAAAACAAAACAAAACAAAAACCCCACGAACCTTTTATCAATAACTGATGCACAAATGTTAATTAAAAGGAACATGTGACAATACTGCCAAAGAAATAAAATGGCAGAGTATGTAGATAGGATCTCAGTTCATGCTCGCATGGATGTTCGGTTGCAGCTAATTTTATAAAGCTTATTTACCTACTGGTCCATTTGGAACATAATATCAACACTAGTACAGATTCCCAATCTATTGTTTGCCCAACCACGGGTGTGGGCAGCAAAATGTTTCAGTGGGCGCATTTTCCCTTGGCACCTCTTCCTTTTGGTATCTACCATGGGATAGGTATCCAGGAAGATGAATAAAAAACTGTCTTCAGACAACTCCATGCCTTTGATTCTTGGACAAAAAAAAAAAAAAAATCTTCGCATCTGTCCTATTCCAATTAGAGTAGTTGAGCAACTTAGACAAAGGCCTTCAGCATTACTCGCAACTAAACTCTAGGCAATCCTAAGCTTTCCATCTTCTAAGCAAGTCTCATTTCATCGGAATCTTCTAACATTCTCCAAACAAATATTCTCAAAGATTTTCCCCAAAGGAGAAAAAAAAAACTGGGGAAATAAAAATGACTTTTACAATGCCCCCCAAGTCCCACCAAGAACAACCCCATTGCATCATACCCCCCAGATCCTCAAATCAGTTCCCAAAAGTGCATTGGAAAAAGAACATTCAGGACACCAGGGTGGCTCAGTGGCTGAGCATCTGCCTTTGGCTCAGGGTGTGACCCCGGGGTCCTGGGATTGAGCCCCACATTTAGATCTCTGCTCAGTGGGGAGCCTGCTTCTCCCTCTGCCTGTGTCTCTGGGTCTCTTATGAATAAATAAATAAAACATTTTTGAAAAAGAAAAAGAACATTCACAGACATTACCTTTTTCCCTGCAGTAGATTTGAGTTTCTTTTTGATTCATTTGTCCTTTTTCCCAAAGCTAGGTCTTTCTATGTTTTGACCTCCCAGGAGGATTAGGAAAAATAAATAGAGCAACTGCTTCCTTTTCTTTCTTTCTTTCTTTTTTTTTTTTTTTTTTGGTTGTTGTAGTTGTGCTTAACCCATTTTCTCTTAATCTTGTATTCAATAAATTCTGAAAGAATGAATGCAATCACCATCAAGGAAACAAGATGCTTCCCTTCAAAATGTGCCCTTGAGGGGATCCCTGGGTGGCACAGCGGTTTGGCCCCTGCCTTTGGCCCAGGGTGCGATCCTGGAGACCCGGGATCGAATCCCACATCAGGCTCCCGGTGCATGGAGCCTGCTTCTCCCTCCGCCTGTGTCTCTGCCTCTCTCTCTGTGACTATCATAAATAAATAAAAATAAAAAAAAATTAAAAAAAAACAAAAAACAAAATGTGCCCTTGAAAAGGCCAAATTCTCTTTTAAAGACCAGCTGCTACATTTTATCTGCACAATTTTTATTAACATGGATATAATAAACAGTAAACTCATAGTTTTTTAAAAAGGTTAAAGTGCTTATAAATATCTAAATTACTATGACCTTTGCAATAATCCTATAGTATGAATGAATATGGGCCTAATTCCCGAGGTGAACACCAGCAAAATGTTTCAGTGGGTGTATTTTCTCTTGGCATCTCTTCCTTTTGGTGTCAACCTCTAGACACCTTTATCTTCTGATAACCATCTGTCACCACCCCTGGGCTATTATTTATAGAATATTTTTCTTTTTTAGTAGAAGGGAGACATATATATTATTTTATAATAAGAAGAGGCTAAATTGATGACATAGCTTAGGGTAAGAGCAAAATGCACCCAGGATTAGACAGATTTGTCCACCAAATAAGAGACATCATTACTTGTCAGAGAAGTCACTCCATCTCCGTTAGCACCTCTTTGATTAAGGAAAGACCAGAATACAGTGCTAATGGATCTTGCCCACCAGGAAAAGTACCGTCAGGAGTAGGCAACGTAGGCAACCTTATCTTTTTCATCTTCTGACTTGGGAGTACCAGGAATGATTGCCAAGGAGGAGGGAGATGAAACAAGGAAGTAAACAATGGTGTGGACTCTCTTTTTGAAAGAAGTGAGGTCTACACTCAGAATTCAGGGATCCACCCAAATTCCAAGTGTATTCTTCAATAAGAATGAGAAGGAAAATACACTTGCAAATTGGCCAAGTATTTTTATTTATTTTATTTTTTTAGATATTTTTTGGGGGATCCCTGGGTGGCTCAGTGGTTGAGCGACTGCCTTCAGCTCAGGGCATGATCCCGGGTCCAGGGATCAAGTCCCATGTCAGGCTCCTGCATGGAGCCTGCTTCTCCCTCTGCCTGTGTCTCTGCCTCTCTATGTGTGTGTGTCTTTCATGAATAAATAAATAATTTTTTGAAAAAAATCATTTTTTAAAATGATTTAAATCTTTTTTAAGATTTTATTTATTCATTTAACAGAGAGAGAGAGGGCCAGAGACCACAAGCAGGGTGAGCTGCACAAAGAGAGGGAGAAGCAGGCTCCCTGCTGAGCAGGGAGCATGATGGGGGGCTCCATCTCAGGACTGTGAGACCGAAACCATGAGTTGAAGGCAGAGGCTTAACCCACTGAGCCACCCAGGAGCCCCAGGCCAAATATTTGTAAAGCATGCATAAACTTTGATGGATTAAAATAATATTGGAGAGAGGAGGAACATCAAAGTCTTGTTTTACCATCTTATTTTCCAGTGATGAGACTGAAGACTGGAACTATTAAATGAAATCCAAAGGAAGCAGGATTAGAATGCAGGTTTTCTAGGCTAATTCTGTGTCCTGCTGCCACCCTATCCCCTTCCAGTGTCCTAAAATACTTCATGAATAAAAAGCCATAAAAATCAAATACTTCATGAAATAATAACATCTCTTTCAATCTTACACATCAATATAATTTTTTTTTTCTTGTTAAATCTGTAGTCCATCCTTTTAGGTATTTTAGATGTGGTAGGTGATGTATAAGATCTTCAATGATGCAGTATTAAACATTTCACATGGAAGAATGACATATTTCTGGAGCTTTCAGGGGGAAAAAAGAAAAAGAAAAATTCACTTCAGACTGAACTAAACCAAAAAGTAATAGAAAAATTCTCTCAAGAGGAACATCATATTTTAGACTGCAATGCTTAAGTATTAATAGGCCCAAAATTTCATGTGCTGCTGCTTTGCCATTTCAAGGTTTACAGGGCCCCTTGCTGTCACCAGATAGATTTCCATAGAGAGGAAGAGCTCCCATGTTGTTAGTTCCCCTACTAGCGGACCAATGGCTGCACCCCACCTGATTCTTCTTGATCTAATGCCTTCACCCACCTGCCCACAAACCTCAACAATTGTTCAAAAAAGCTAATCACATGGTCCCAGAAGAACTCCACCTTCTTTTTCTAGCACACCTGCCTACTACTGCCCCTGTTTATTCACTGTATTGCCCAGGGCAATGCCCATGTGGTCCTGTGTGACATGCCACATCCTCCTCTGGGGCTGTGTGTTTATGTTATCTTATTTTTTAAGATTTTATTTATTTATTCATGAGAGACACAGGGAGGGAGAGAGGCAGAGACATAGGCAGAGGGAGAAGCAGGCTCCTTACGAGAAGCCCAATGAAGGACTTGATCCTAGGTCCCTGGGATCATGTCATGAGCCAAAGGCAGACGCTCAACCACTGAGCCACTCAGGTGTCTCTGGGGATGTATGTTTAATCAATAAACCATTTTTGATTGTCACATGTCATTATTTGGCCATTTTATACTATTTGGAGGAGAAGATTCCTTCCTCAACAGCAAGTTGGATAGGAGGCAATTCAAAAGACCCTATAATATGGTGCACGAAACAACAAAACAAAATATTTTCTCTAAATCTGCATTTGGGCAGCCATGCTATACTTTAGGTTCGAGGTGTCAGAATATAATATATTTTTTTAGCCTCTTAGGTTGCCTTACCTAAACTTAAAAACTATTCCAACTACAAAAGGATAATGGCATTGCAATAGGAGAGTAATAAAGAAGAACAACAGAAAAATCTGAGAGCTCCCCTAAACTCCTACAGTGTCTGAAGAGACACATAGCTCCTGGCTTGAAGATTTCCATATTTAAACTAATCCCTTATAAACTCTCGTGTTCCACACAAATGATATTTGAAAGAATAAGATAGAAAACACTTAAGAGCAAAGGAAATTTAGTTTCTGTTAATTTCAGTTCTTCCTTGATTTCACTACAGTATAATGAAAAAGAGAGTTTAGCTAAGGTTAAGGATTTGAATTTATGATAAAAATGTAATATATATTACAGGAGTGCGGCGGAAAAAACACAATTCTTTATGACGGAGACCATGAAATTATCTAAGTTTGATATGTAGAAATTTTCAGTATGATGCTAGAGTGGCTTAGAAAAGTATAAGCCAAGTTTACTTAAATTGAAGCTAATGATGAAACCATTAGGCCATTAAAAATGTAACATTAAAAGATATTCAACAACTCTAAATCTTAGAAGATTTGGGGGAGGAGCATTTTTTTAAATTTATTTATAAAGTTCGATTCTATCGCCAGTTTTCACTGTTTTTAAGAGTAGCACAATCTCATTTCATAAAGAGTGCATTATAAAATTGAAAATGTCATAAGTCTTTTTATTTAAAAATGCCAAGTTTTTCACATTTTTAAAATACTATTCATTTTACACCAACCTGTATAATTTTTCATAGGCAAAAGGCTTTTAAAAAAGAATAAAACTTCCCTATTCACGACCTATGGATCAACCTAGAGGGTATTATGCTAAATAAAATAAGTCAGACAGAAAAAGACAAATACCGTATGATTTCTTTTATATGCAAAATCTAAACAAAGCGGACGAACAAACAAACAAGAGAAAACAGAAATGGCCTCATAAATACTGAGAACAAAGTGGTGGTTGCCGGAAGGGAAGAGCATGAGGGATAGGGCAAAATTGGTGTAAATACAAATATATATAATTATTTTTTCCTTTCTTTTTCAAAAAAGTAACTGGTTACAGACAATACTTTGCCAATTGTTTTCTTGTCACCTGATGATATATCTTAAGCTCTTTAATATCAGTATGTAGAAAGTTCTCTTATTTTGTTTTCTGCTTTGTGATAGTAGTATTTTACCAGTTTCCTATTGATGAACCTTTGGGTTATTTACTCTTTGGGTATTCCAGACTATATTTCAGTGAATTACTATATATCTCTGTCATCTCATTTATGCAGAAACGTGTATCTGTCAAATTCCAGAACTGACAGTTGTTGTTTGCAGGTTTTGAAACATTATTAAAAATGCTAATATAAATGATATTGTTTTTAATTTCAAATTCCACCGGCTCGTTGCTGGTATACAGGAAACTAATTGACATTGGCATATTAACTGTGCATCCTACCACTTTGCTTTGATCACTTACTAGTTCCAGAAATTTTTGTTTCCTTCTTTCAGATTTTTTACGTAGATGATCAAGTCTTCTGCAACCAAAGGCGTCTTTTTCCTCCCATCTGTATATCCTTCATTTCCATTTTTTTGTTTATTGCATTAGCTACTATTTCTAGTACAATGATGAAAAGGATTGGTGAGAGGAAACATCTTTGCTTTGTTCCTGGTCTTGATGAGAAAGATTCTAATTTCTCAACGTTAAGTATGATGCTAGCTGTGCCTTTTTTTTTTTTTTTGGTAGATATTATTTTTCAAGAAGAGGAAGTTCCCCTCTATTTTTAGTTTACAGAGAGTTTTTATCATGAATGAGTATTAGACTTTGCTAATTCTTTTTCTGTGTCTGTTCATATAACCATGGGATTTTTCTTTTTTTTTAGCCTGTTGATATGATGGATTACATCAGTTGATGTACGAATGCTAAACCAACTTTGCATACTTGGTATAAATCCCAAATGGTCACGCTGTGTAAGTATTTTTATATATTGTTGGATTTGATTTGCTAATATTTTGTTGATGATTTTTGCATTTGTGTTCATAAGAGATATTGGCCTGTAGGCTTTGTTTTTTCTTTTAATGTCTTTGTCTGGTTTTGTTATTAGGATAAATGCTGACATCACAGAGTGAAGTATCCCTCTGCTTCTACCCTCTGAAAGAGATTGCAGAGAATTGGTGTAACTTCTTCCATAAATGTTTGATAGAATTCACCACTGAACCCATCTCTACTTGGTGTTTTCTGTTTTGAAAGTTTATTGATTATTGATTCCGTTTCTTTGATACATATAGTCCTATTCATATTGTTTATTCTTCCTATATTAGTTTTGACAAATTATGTTTCTCAAAGAATTGATCCATTTTGTCTAGGTCATCAACTCTGTGGGCATAGACTTGTTCATGGTAAATCTAATAACATCCTTAATGTCTACGGGATCTGTAGAAATATCCCCCCTTTCTCATTTCTCATATTAGCCTTTTTTTTTTTTTCTTGAGAGTTAGCACGGTTAGAATGTCATCAATTTTATTGTTTAGAGTTGGGTATTTGCTTTCCTTCAGATAAGTTAGGCTCTGACAAGTTGGGCTCTGGTTAACTAGGGGGACTAAGAGGAGGCCTTGTTAACAGGAACAGATTAGATTACTCTGAGGTATTTTTACATGGTTCCTGAGGGGATTTTTCTGTGATAATTTCTGTGGGAATCTGGTATGCTCCTGAAGGTAAATCCCACAACATCGTGGAGGCCCTCAATGACTGGAGTCCCGTGGCGTAACTCATTCACAGATTTCTCCACTCTGAGGATCCAGCAATTTGTCAAGTACAGCTCCAGTTTTCCTTCCCAGCACTGGATCCTGCAGGAGTTTCTGCTTGCACAACTCTGCTCTGGGAAGCCATGACTCCCTGTGTTCCTTCACCTGTTTTTCTCTCCAGATGAGGAACATCTTGTGCTGTCTTGTGACCTTGCCTCTCTCACGGATCTAAGAAAAGTTGTTTTATCAGCCTGTTAAGATTTTTACTTGTTAGGACAGAGTGGTGACTTCTAAGCTCCTCACATGAACAGCCAGAAACTTTCCTGATCTTTACTCCAATTTCTTACTATCAGCTTCTCTTGCTGCTCCTGATCAATAGTGCTGCTGCTAGAACTCCCGACAGTTTAATATTTTGTTAACTAACTTGAATTTTTTTCTTTCCAAAATAATGATTTTTTATGGAATTTTTTTTCAGTGTAATTTCACCTTGTATAAATTTTTACTAAAAACAAAAAAGAAAAAAAAAAGAAATAAAAGTAGTGGAGGAAGGGGAGACAGACATCCAAGTCCTTGCCAGATGCTTTCCCTTCCTAAGAAAGCTTAGGAAAAACCATAGTTAGCAAAACACCTCAAAGGGATGAGAAAAGAAAAAAAGTTATTTTCCCAAGGATCTTGGGATTTGAGAAGCTGGGCATAGTTCCAGCTTCCCCCACTTATCTCTTTTGGCTCCAATGTAGTAAAATATCTTCCCCTAAACACAGCCATGCCTAAAGGAGAAAGTTAGTTAACCCTTTGATCACCACATCTTTAGACCAATTTAGAATAGGATCTACATTGGATCACTCTGGTTATAGTGAAATTGCTTTGGCATGTTAGGCAAAATTCACTTTTAGAATCTTCCTAACTGACCATATATCATGAATTCACTCATCGTTCAAACAGAAGCTTGGGGGTAAAATCATTTGTTATAAACATTTTATCGATAAAAATTCTACGTCACCTAAGTACTTCTGACTATACACTCAAAGAAATATGGCCCAAATATGAAATCATTTTTGAGATTCTCTACTTTGAAGATAATTTTTAAAAACTAAAATAAAAAAGCATGTATGTGTATGATTATAACATATATATACATAATAACTAGTTTCATGAGTCATCAAACTGCAAGTTTAGACTTCATTAAAAAATGTCAAAACAGGACACCTGGGTTGACTCAGTGGTTGAGCATCTGCCTTTGGGTCAGGGCATGATCCCAGGATCCAGGATCAAGTCCCATATTGGGCTCCCTGCAGGAAGCTCGCTTATTCCTCTGCTTATGTCTCTGCCTTTCTCATGAAAAAATAAGTAAATCTTTTAAAAATATGTCAAAACAAATATCAACTACTCATGTATATTAAAACACGGTTAATAAAGATTTCAAGTTATATTACAAAGCAGTAGAATTAAAACAGTGTGGTACTAGTGTAAAAATAGACACAAGATCAATAGAGGAAAATAGAAAGCCCAGAAATAACCCACAATTATCTGGTCAATTAATCTGTAACAAATGAGGAATGAATATATAATGGAAAAAAAGTCTCTTCAACAAATAGTGCTCGTGGTGGGGGAGGGGGCGCCTGGGTGGCTCAGTTTGTTGAGAATCTGCCTTTGGCTTAGGTCATGGTCCTGGGATCCTGGGATCAAACCTCACATCAGGCTCCCCATTCAGCAGGACGTCTGCTTCTCCCTCTCCCTCTCCCTCCTCCCCTCTCCCTGCTTATATTTTCTCTCTGTGTGTATGAAATAAATAAAATCTTAATTTTTTTTTTAAAAGCAAATGGTGTTAGCAAAACTGGACAGCTAAATGCAGACAAATGAAACTTGACCACATTTGTTCACAATACATAAAAATACACTCCAAATGAATTAAACCCCTAAATGTGAGACCTGAAACCATAAAAATCCTTAAAGAGAGGATAGGCAGTAATTTCTCTGACATCAGTCGTAACAACATTTCTCTAGATATGTCTCCTGAGGCAAAGTCAATAAAAGCAAAAGTAAACTATTGTGACTACATCAAAATAAAAGGTTCTGCAGAGAAGAGGAAACAATAAACAAAACTAAAGGTCAACCTACCAAATAGGAGATGATATTTGCAAATAACATATCTGATAAAGGCTTAGTATCTAAATATATAAAGAACTGATACAACTCAACACTCAAAAAACAACTAATCCAAATAAGAAATGACCTGAAGACCTCAACAGTCATTTCTCCAAAGAAGACGTGCAGATGGCCAACAGAGACTTGAGAAGATCCTCAACATCACTCATCACCAAGGAAATGCACTTCAAAACTTTCAAAACTTTCAAAAAAATGACATATCACCTCACACTGATCAGAATGGCTAAAATCAAAATCACAAGAAACAACGAATGTTGGAGAGGATATGGAGAAAAGGAACACAGAACACTCTTGCACTGTTGGCGAGAATGCAAACTGATGCAACCACTGTGGAAAACAGTATCAAGGTTCCTCAAAAGTTAAAAATGGAACTACCCTATGATCCAGTAGTTGCGCAACTGGGTATTAACCAAAAAAATTTCAGAAACACTTATTCAAATAGATACATGCCTCTCCATGTTTATTGCGGGATTATTTATAATAGTCAAACCATAAAAATAGGCCAAGTGTCAATCAATAGATGAATGGATACAGAAGAGGTGGTATACACACACACACACACACACACACACACACACACACACATACACACCGGAATATTATTCAGCCATAAAAGAGAATGAAATCTTGTCATTTGCTATAAAATGGATGGAACTAGAATGTATAGTGCTAAGCGAAAGAAGTCAGAGAAAGACAAATACCATATGGTTTCATTCATATGTGGAATTTAAGAAATGACAAATTAACAAAGAAAAAAAAAAGAGAGAGATAAATCAAGAAACATACCCTTAATTATAGAGAAAAACTGATGGTTACCAGAAGGGAAGTAGAGGGAGTGAAATAGGTGGATGAAGATTAAAAAGTATACTTATGAAATTAAAATGAAATAAAATAAAATAAAATAAATAAAATAATTTATTAAAATACAATTAATGCTAATTCCTGAGCTTGACATTTTCTTTTCTTTACATTTTTACATTTTCCTTACATTTTAAATTTCTTTTTCCTTTCATTTTAATCTGCCTCTTTCCTTTTCTCTCTACAAGGAGCTTTGACTTGGTTAAACTCAAACAGGCTCTTACCTCTTGTAAATTTTAAGTTATGACAAACTTCTGTCTCAGAAAGGATGGAGCTAATGGGGTGTCCTGACCCACCAACATTTTTAACATTAATACCCCAAGTATTTATGCACAAAAACATGAGAATCCACAGTTTTAGTTTTGTGTTTTTGTTTTTTCTTACCTACTGCATTCCTGGTCTAGTGGTACTTAGTTTCAGTCTTTGTTGCAAACTTTCAAGCATCTCTACTTCTTTGGTTAAAGCCAATGGAGTTTAAAATTTAGAGGAAAAATGCCAACTTTTTAATTTGAACAACAATTTATTTTTAATTCAGCGTGCCAATCCATCTCAAATCATGGGAAATAATGGCCATATTCCTCTGAAACAATCCTCCATCACTGGTAAATATTTCTAGGCTCTTTGTCTAAAATGGTCTGGGTGCAACCCTAGCCATGTAGTATCATTTTCTTTCCCAAGAAAATTGTTGTTCCCCATTTCTCCTAACCAACCTAATCTTTAGGTTCTACGTTATTGTGCTAATCTGTATTCTGACACCAACGTTTGAGGCTGATGGCAAGATTGATGAAAAGATATCCCCTGACAGAGATTGATGATACAAATTTTCTTAAATGAGAAAAATAAGTGCAAAACTACCAAGACAAACCTATAAATCAGGAACCATGTGGCATCTTCAGGCTTTTTAAGTCCTCAGTTCCCCCTGAGGACCTATTATCTCTGCAGAAGACACTTCCAGTCATGAGAACCTTGCCTTGCTATTATGAAGAGGAATCTGTTCTGGTGACTCTCCTGGAAAACCTGGCTACTAACCTGGTATGAATAAGTAATACAAATAATTTCATTCCACTTTATAATTTTTTGGACACCGAAAGAATATAAATTATCAGTCTTCAAGGCAAGCCGAGGCTTTATATTTGTTTGAGGTAAGTAACTTGTCTGGAGATCCACAGGTGAGGCCAAACCTGGTTTCCAAACTAGGTCCCTACACTAGTTGTGTACACTCTCTGCTACACACTCTGCTATACCGCCTATACATTGCCACAACTACAAAACTGATTTCACGTCATCAAGCGTTGAAATGTTACTTCAAATTATATTGATAGAAAGATGAAACCAGATGCAGAGCTTACTATACATTTACTAAAAGCCCATGATAGAAATTATAAGTATTTAAAATCCTTGTGTCTCCTTAGCACCTCATTTCCTCATGGACACAGAAAATTATGTGACTAGCCATTTTATTTATTTATTTATTTATTTATTTATTTATTTATTTATTTATTATTTATTTATTTTTAAATATTTTATTTATTTATTCATGAGAGACACAGAAAGAGAGGCAGAGACCCAGGCAGAGGGAGAAGCAGGCTCCGTGCAGGGAGCCTGATGTGGGACTCGATCCCAGGTCTCCAGGACCATGCCCTGGGCCAAAGGTGGCACTAAACCACCGAGCCACCCTGGGTGCCCACTAGTCACATTTTCTTATTTTGTTTTGATGATCAGGAGATTCAAAGTCAAATTTGGGAACATATTTTATAATGCATAGGAAATTCTGCCCTTAGCCCATTTACATTTTCCTTGAAGCTCCCAACTTAACATTTTTATTTAATAATGTTTCATAAGGAAAAACATTAATAAGTATTATGCGGATAATAATAGTGTAATAACTTATAATAATTGATTTTATTCTAACCCGCTTTCATAAATGATTTAATTCTCACATTTTTCTTATGCGGTATAAACCATTATTTTCCCAGTCAGTAAAAATAAAAGAGATTCAAGGACAACTTTCTTTAAGGCTGTGACATGGAAGCTATATCGAACTAGACACCATGTAGCCATATAAGGGTAAATCAGGCATATAGATTGTAGATGAGTGGCACTCTGTTTGTATAATGAGTGAAAAGTAGAAAATGTACTGTGAGGGATGAAAGAATTCATTACAGCCTCCTAAGACAAAATTGAGAAGAAAGAACCTAAGTACCTAAGTTGATTAAATCCATATTTAAATATGTAGTAACTTGACCTGAGTTATCCAGTTACACTATTTACACTGATTATATAAGATAATAAATATTTCTATCCTTGTTATTTCTATATATACTCACTTATACTCTATCAATCTTTATATAAAATGTGCAATTATAGACAAAAAATGATTTAAAATTGCTCGAACACATTACAAATTGAAGAATATTCTATATTTAATTTAAAACTGCTTTCAGAAAAATAAATAATTAAAACTGCTTTCATCATGACCCATGCCCTTTTATTATGATTTTAGTTTACTTTCCTATTAAAAAAAAACCCACATAGGTGCCATTTATTGATTAATATTTTATATTGAGTATGATTTATTACATTCTCTTTTACTGGGGAAAAGTCAAGTACATCAGATTTTAATGCTTTGGCTATCCTGCACCATGGCACATAATTTAATTTTTATTCTACTAGTCATAAGTTTGGCAATAAATTTGTGTCATGAAACTGTTTTCAATAAATACACTGAAATTAATTTGTATTGACCTCAGTATTTAAGAGAGATTGTGAAATATCTCATAACTATAGCTCCATAACTAACAAAATTCAAAACCATTCTGTTTTGAGAAGTTTTTCATTATTGGCAGATTCCATCAAACAAAATATTTACTGGGTGCCAGGGTGTTATATATATTTTTTTATGTTTCTAGTATTGTCTTAATTTTAAGATGGTTATAAAAACAGCATGAACTCTAGCCTCCTTCCACAGGATACTTAGAGACTGAAGCCTCCTGGGGAGACAGACCAGCTAAATCAAAGATGTCTTGGCTGATTCAACCATGTTGAAAGTAGGGTTGAAGTAATTTTTGCAAAAGGAAAAAAAATTGTTTAGCCTTGTTTTTGGAAATATGTGAAGATGGTACACTTCGTTGATAACTTTAAATGGTATTTCTTTTTTTAAATAGTATTATATTTGAAAATAAAATCATCTCTTTATATCTTTGTTGCTTTTCATCTCTTTCTATGTAACTGGGAGTCTAGTGTCTTGGGATTGATCTAAATCTATTTCTATTTTGCAAATAAGTAAAATAGAATTTTAAAAACATTAAATTACCTGATTGAAAACATTGTTACTTAGTGAATATATGTCCATGTATTAATTTAACAATTAGAACCTGGAGTAGGTGTTGGAGACAGTGTGGTAAACAGAGGAGATACAGTCTCTCCCCTAAGAGCTTCAGGTCCAATAAGGAAAAGGGACACATCAACTAAATACATTGTCATATAATTAATTACAAAATTTCACTAGTAGTATGAGGAAAATAAACACATAGGAACTACAGGTAGGTGACCCCAAAAAGCTTGCAGGATCAGGAAAAGCATCTGTGAAAAAATGGCCTTTTTACCTAAGATATGAAGAAGGAAGAGATGTTAACTACTCATTGCTGATTTTGTGGTGCACTTGTAACATTTGTAAAAAGCAGGATATAATTTAGCAATCACTAGTAGTCCTGCTTCCTCACGCTTGTGTGAGCTCATTCTCTCACTGTTCCTTCCATCCTTCCTTAGTTCTTAGCAGTAAGTAAATAAGATAAATATTATTGTAAAACCAAAATGAAATATCGCCACACATCTATCAAAATGGCTTAAAAATAAATAATACCAAATGCTGGCAATGATACAGAGAAACTGGATCACTCATAAATTGCTAGTGGGAATGGAATGTAAAATGATAGTCACTCCAGAGAACATTCAGCCAGACTCTTATAAAACTAAAAATGCACTAACCATATGACCCAGAAATTGCACTCTTGTGCGTTTATTCTAGAGAACGTGAGTATTCCTACAGCTTTATTAGACAAAAACTGGAAATAATCCAGATGTCCTTTAACAGGTGAATAATTAAACAAACTATGATATCCCCACGCTAATGAAATACTACTCACCAATGTGATGGAACAAACTATTGAACTCTACCTCCATACTGGGCGAACCTAGCACCTAGATTTTAGTTTCTAATACCATTCTCCAGAAAGTGGAACCGGGGTTCATTGAGTAAATGACTAATTTTAAGGCTGAAGAAGTGAATATAAAAGATGAACCTGGAATATCTTGTATTGTCAGCAAATAAGGAATCAACAACAACAATAAGGAGGCAAATAAACACACACAATAATGGGGGTATATGAAAAGTTCACAGGAGCCAACTAAAGGAGCTCCTGTTGACCAAAGCTGGAACAATTTAAGAAACAAAATAAAGTAGTGTTGGAATATAAAGCAAAGTATGAAATAAGTATTCATGAGTTTATAACAATTAAGAAAATGACTGAAAAAAAAATAAGTGAGGAAGAAGAGACAAATCTCCAAAGAAAAGTCCATATAATGCATATGCAAACCTCAACCTCAAGGGAGATGAAGCATAATTTCTACTTCCTAAGGGTTGGCGACACACAGTGACTTCCCAAGAGTACTGTTTGGAAAAGGAAACAAATAAACAAATCAACTTTTCAATGGAGAAACTTGCCAAATACTACCTCAAATGATTAAGATTAGTATCAGCACTGATGCGTCATATCAATAACATATACCTCTGATAAGACATGATGGAAATGATATTTTACCTTTGTGTTCTTCCCACCAAAACTCATAACTCCAGTCTGATTATGAGAAAAAGAAAAAAAAAAAACATCAAACAAATCCAGTTGAGAGGCATTCTTCAAAATACCTTAGCAGTACTCCTCAAAACTGTCAAGGTTATAAAAAAGAATTTCTGAGAAACTGTCACAGCCAAGAGGAACCTAAGGAGAATTGACAACTGACAACTAAATGTAATGTCGTATTCCAGATGGAATGTTCTGTTCTGTTTCCTGGAACAGAAAACAGGTAGGTAACATGTGGGTAAATACTAAGGAAATATGAATAAAATATCTACCTTAATGGTAATGTATCAATCAATATTATCTCATTAATTATAGTAATTATAGTGTATTAATGTACGATGTTAATATTAGGGGAAATGGTTCAGGCATATCAGAACTTCTTGAACCATGGTCATAACTCTCCTGTAAATCTAAAGGTGTCCTAAAAATTAAAAAGTGTATTATCAATAAGCAATGAACAGAGAAAAAAAAAAATAAAAGCTTGCTCACATTCCATTTAGGTAATATTCTCCAAATTATAATGTTGTAAAGATGGAGAACAGTTAGTGGTTGCCAGGAATTATAAAGGGAGGAGGAAGAGAGGTAGCTGTGGTTATAGAAGAGTATAATGAGAGATCCTTGTGATGGAATCGTTCGCATATTGGCTATGGTCCACGACTATAGTCACACGACTCCACACACATGATAAAATTGGACAGAAATATACACACACAAATGAATACATATAAAAACCAGTGAAAACCAAATAATGTTGGTGGATTGTATCAATGTTGATTTCCTGGTTGTTGATAGTATATTGTAATTACACAAAATGTTATCAATGCAGGAAAATAGGTGAAGTGTTGAGAGGATATCTCTGCATTTATTATCTCTTAGATCTGCTTGGGAGGGTCACCTGGGTGACTCAATTGGTTAAGCTTCTGCCTTGGGCTCAGATCATGATACGTGGGGAAGCTGGGATTGAGCTCCAAGGAGGGACTCCCCGATGAGTGGAGAGTCTGCTTCTCCCTCCCCCTGGGCCCATTTGCTCATACTCTCTCTCGCTATTTCTCTCTCTCTCAAATAAATAGATAAAATCTTTAAAAAAAAACAACAACAACAAAGAACTGCACAGATTCTACAGTGATCTTTAAATGAAAAGTTTAATTAAAATACATTATCTTACAATCATGCCAATAGATTTAACAGTATATGATAGATGAAGTAGGATAGGGACACAAAGTTGTAAAGATCTTTCTAGTAGAAAGGATATCACATTCAAAAAGACTTGCCATAGAAGAGATCACATTGCATTCATTGAACAAACATAACAAAAAGCCCATGGGACTGGAGTCTAGGAGATAATGGTTCAATAAGAGGTTGCTCAGAGTAAATAGTGACCAGATCTTGTTGAGTCTCTTAGGACACGTCGAAGTTTTGATCTAAATGTTAAATGCCTTTGATTGACATGAAAGTGGGAGAGGCTGTTCAGAATTAACATTTTAGTAGATACAAAAATAAAAAATAAAAATAAATAAAAATAAAAACATTTTAGTAGATACAGCCAAGGATACATTTCTATTTTAGAAATTCTATGATACTGAGAAATTCTTGTCAGATTAATTATATGTGTCTCATGGCCAGATTTTCCCATATTTATATTGTAGGTCCATATGAAGATATCTTCACTGGATATTTGACCTTGAGCTAAGTACTTAACCCCTGTAAACCTCAACTTTGCACTTGCATTTACAGACCTAGTGATCACCAAGCTCTCATAAGTATGTGACCAGAACATATTATTAAAACAAAATAATCCTCATGCAGCACTTAGCATAGTGTTTGGCACCTATTAAGCTTTACAAATTAGACATTAGTTTCTGTTTCTCAGTGCTTTTATGAGTTATACAATAAATACAGATTAATTATGTAAAACATCTGAAAATAAAAATGAAATAAAATTTAAAATACCAGTTATGGCACCCTGCATCTATAAACACCATTAAATGGCCATGCCAGTTAAACTCAATTATAATGGAAAAAGGAGGTAGTGAGGAACAGCTAGGAGTCTGCATGTCAATCTTCCTCATTAATAATAAGGGCCCAGAACAACAATTTTCCATTGCTATATCCAAAACACAGAGGAGCTCCATACATATTTGCCAAATGGATGGGTTGAGTTAAAGTTGATGTATAATGGCCTCCATTTTCCCCGTGAAGCTGTAGACAAGATTTTCAACAAAGAGAGAAATGAGTAAGAGCAAGGGAGAGAGAAGATTTAAAGAAAGTGGTGAGTCTTTGACATTAACTACAGAAATGTAAAGCATCAGATACGCAAAAAGGAACTAATGCTAAAAAGTGCTCAAGTTCCAGCTGAAGGTGAAGACCCTACAGATTCAGGATCACAAATTAAATAATTTTCTCTAATATGCCCTCCAGTCTGGGCTAAGACTAAAATCAGAGAGAGATGTAGCCACATTCAGCCAGTAGTAAGGAAAAGCAGAAAGAGAGTGAGATTAAAAGAAATGAGACGTACGTAGATAGTATTGATGTAAAGACAGAGTTATTACATAGGCTAAGAGAGTGAAAGGATAGAATGTTGAATGTTGGTAATTGTGTATTCAAATAGTTTTTTTATATCTCCTCTTTCAACACAGCAATGATAAGGTTCAGACAAGTTCTTGGCTGCATTTCGTTCACTTTATTTTATTCGTATATTATTAATTATTTTGTCCTGTCTCACATTTACTAAATAATTTGTATCTAGGTCAAATTATAAATACAGAAACAATTGGGATAATCACAATAATCACTTAGGTGTATTTTTTATGTTTATTTAATCAATTAAAATTTAAGAATATGTTTCACAATGTATAAATGTATAAATGTATTTGTATAGGACTATCCTGTCACACATATAAACCTATAAATATAATTATATTGGGAATACATACCATGATATATTGGCATTGAACAATAATAATATATTTGATATTAATATCCAAGGGACTGAAAGAGCAGATGCCAGTAGATAGTAATTAGATATTTATAAGAAAACAAGTAATAGAGAAGAATTGAGTTGGAAATATGGAATAGTTAATAAAATTTAACACTGATCTTAAGTTTAATCTGACATATTTATTCTTTAATAAATAGAAAACATCTTTTAAAAGCCATATTAAATATCTGTATATGTAGAGGGCCAGCATGGGCAAGATTATAAACAAACTAAAATAGACAAAAAATAAATAAACACTTATGTCCTTGGGAAAACCATTTACCCTCTCTGAATCTCAATTTTTGAATTGGGAAATGAAAATAATTGATTGCGTTTCTAGTCAGTGTGGTTTTCAGGAAGTTATTTATAGGAAATAAGTATAATACAATATTTGTTTTAATTTAAGGATAATCTGGGGGTCCCTGGGTGGCGCAGTTAAGTGGCTGACTCTTGGGTTTGGTCGAGGTCCTGACCTCAGGGTTGTAAGATGAAGCCCCAAGCCTGGAGCACCATGCTCAGCCCGTCTGCTTGGTATTATCTGCCTCTGCCCATCTCCCAATTCGTCCTCTCTCTCTCCCTCTCTCTTTCTCTCAAATAAACAAAATCTATAAAAAATAATTTAAGGATAATCTGAATGGGAAAAAAGAAGGAGGGCAATTAGATGAAGTCGGGAGAAATAATCCCACGTGTCAACAGGATTACTAGAATAAATTTTTTGATGACAGGGCATTATGTTGTAAGTCATAGTCTATACAAATGCAAATAATTATTTTTGGTACCAAACAAGCAAGAGAAAAAAAAAAAGATGAGAGGCTTTGAGATGCAAAGAACCAATGTTTCCTACCCTATCTCCAAAATATCGGTAAGACTTCTGCTGCTATTAATTCAAGAAAGTAACTAAGGTTTCAGGAAGATGTCTTTAGTCCTTCTGACTCTCACACATAAAAATGACATCATTTCTTAAAACAAAATAAAGGTCACTGATGTAGCAACTCATTTCCAAAGGAAAGAGATAGAAAAAGCAACGCAGCCACAGTGCCAATAGGAGAAAGACTTAGAGGACAAGGCCAGATAAGCCACAAGTTGGAACCAAAGAAATCTGTTGGAAGAGATTGAGTCTGTCTTTTATCTTTTACGCGGCTGGTCGAAGGAATAAACAATTTCTAAAACTATAATCACTGGCTATTTTTATAGAACTCATATAAAAAGAGAAAGACTTTTCAAGTGGCTAAATCCTTTTCAGACTTTCAATCCCATGTATCAGGCATTGCTTTTTTTATTCAATTACTTTAATTCTTGATTCGATTCTTTGAGATTGAATTTTCTGTCTATATGGATTTTTCAGAGGAATGTATGTATAAAGCAGTAGGTGGCACAAAGAGAGAATTATTAAATTATACCCACTTCTTGATATCTTTGGAAATGTTGGCTGAAGCAAAAAAAAAAAAAAAGGCATAATGATCATTGTTAGCATTTTTGGTACATTTATATGAATAAATATATGAACAAAGTTGAATGGCAAAAAAGGAAAGAGCTTAAGACACAGTGTATATAAAAATGTGACAACTTTATAATTTAAAATTTTAATATCCAAAAATAGCATTTTATAAAACGTTCTATTATTTGGCATTATTTTTGATTTATTAAAAAATCATGAGTACCCATCTAAATATTATGTCAATTATATAATCACTTTTTACTCTTATTTTGATTATTTTATATTATATATGAGTTTACTGTCCAATTGTTACTATTTATTTATTTATTAAAGATTTCATTTATTTGAGAGAGAAAGGGAGCACAAGTAGGTAGAGGAGGGGCAGAGAGAGAGGGAGAAGCAGACTCCGTGCTGAGCAGAAAGCCCAATGAGGGCTGGATCCCTGGACCTTGGGATCATGACCCGAGCCAAAGGCAATGCTTAACCAAATGAGCCGCTCAGGTGCCCCCAGTTGTTATTATATAAAAGAAGGACGGACATCACCAAGGAGCAATATTAAAGCATTTTTCTGGGATGCCTGGGTGGCTCAGGGGTTGAGCATCTGCCTTTGGCTCAGGGCATGATTCTGGGATCCCTGGATCGAGTCCCACATCAGGATCCCGGCATGGAGCCTTCTTCTCCCCCTGCCTGTCTCTGCCTCTTTCTGTGTCTCTCATGAATAAATAAATAAATCTTTTTTTTAAAAAAGGCATTTTTATATAGTGCATATACTTAATTGTCTTTCCGTGAACTTGCTAAAATAAAAAATATTTGAATGAATTGTAGTCTGGAAATGTCCTAAGATATTTTTGCCATATTTTTTTTTCTTTTTCCTGATTGTACTTTAAAAAAAACCTACCGATTCTGATATAAATTTCTTAGAGTAGCTATTCAAAGGTAGCCAGCAGGTGTCTCTCTTAGACTCATCCAATCAAGACAATGTGTCCCTTTCTCCTCCTTGAGTTGAAACTCAACTGGCCATGCAACTTTATTTAGGACATTACAATATAATGGCACTTGTTTCTTAAAGTACTGTCAATATTATTTAAGCAGACTGCTAAATGTCAGGATGACTTAATTTCCAAAGCAAAGGAAATGAAAAAAAAAAAAAATAGTTCTTTTATCTTTAGAGACAGAACTCTGTCTGGTTCAAGAAGAAAAATATGAGACATAGTGAGGTTGAATGGGTAAAAGTAATGGCAACTAAAGCAAAAACAAATAAATTAATTAAAAATAAAAAAATAAAATCTCTAATTTACAACTATAAAGAAATGCATAATTTTATCAAAGGAAATACATAAATAACAATATCATTTTGTAACATTTGTGTACCTATAGGTTTAGTATGCTCTGAATGCACTAAATTCAGATTTATAAAATAATGATAAAAACACAGAGACTAAAATAAAATGTGTAATCAGATATATGTAGGCACAACATAGTAAGTTAGAATTTTAAGACATGCTCAATTCTTGATGTTTACTTTCTTCCCTTTATAAATATCTCCACTACTTTTTGTAGACAAAATGACTTAATATGCTCCCTTTGCCCTTGTATTATGAACTGCTATCAAACTTAACAAATAAGGATTTGTATTTTTAAAATTACTGAAATTATATGTAGGAATTTCCAAAGTTTTATACTCTTTTTATATATCATTTTCTTTAAGGTTTATCTACTTTTTTGTTTTTATCACTGGTTATATATCTTTCCAATTAGCTTTTGAATATATAGCTTTCAAAGCTGACACACAAATATACATGAAAATTTCCAGAAGTGGAAAATAGCCATTTTTCTTGATAAAATGACTCTAGATATTTTAAAATTGGCACTGGTCTTTCTATCAGAGCAATAGAGGAGGTCATTGAGAGGATGTGATTGCTGGTTGATCCACAAGCTGGATCCAGGCAATCAGAAGATCTTACCCTCTTCCCTGTCTTGGAATATATGTTCAGACCAGTTTCCCCACTAGCAGCTGTTTCCAAAATGCAACTTTAAGAGGATAAGGTGGTGTAGGGACCATTTGGACCATACAGGAGACTAAACCCCTTGTTAAACCTTTAAGGTTCTGGTTGGTGGATGCAGAGATTTACTTGTCTTGCATCCAATGAAGAAAAGTCTAGTATGTAAATTCCTATGCTTATTAAACCTGCTCCCTCCCAATCTGGAGTGGTATGTCTCTTCAGTCTCTCTTTGCTTTCCACTTATGGAGACCAGTTTCAAATTTCACCTGGGAGATTCCTGGGGTTGCAAACCAACGCAGTTGGACCATTCTATTTGTTGGTTTTAGTAGTCATTTTTAATAATTTGCACAAACTGAGCTTATTGTCTCTGATAAATCTTCTATTTTTCAATAGAATTTCATGCTCATTTCCCAGATAAAATTTATTCCATTCAGCCCTGTCATGCATGTTGATAAACATACTTGACACTTTATAAATTGAATAGGTAATGCATAGTCATAGAAAATGTTAAATAACTTAGAGGTTGGCTTTCCTACCATAGCTATCTCCCATTTTCCCAGTTTCCCTATCTATAGACAAATATTAATACTAGTTCTTTCTCTTTTGTTCTATCTATATAGAGAGAGTGCATGCACATGTGCAAGCAAGGAGTAGGGGAAAAGGGAGAGCAAGGGGTGGGGTGAGAGGGCGTATGTGCAAGCAGAAGAGTAGGGGCAAAGGGAGAGAGAGAGAGACTCTTAAGCAGGCTCCAAGCCCAGAGCCAATTCCTATGCAGAGCTCAATCTCATGACCCTGAGATCATGGCCTGGGCTGAAATCAAGAGTCTGATGCTTAATTGACTGAGCCACCCAGATGCCCCTAGTTCTTTATATTTATGAAGGTATTAGATACACCTTCTACTCCTTATTCAGTACAATACTCTAAGACATTGGAGGTACCATGTAAACTCCTTTCGATAGTGTCATTCTTTCTCACTTTAATTCAAAAGACTGAAAATAGGACAGCAGCTTTCTAAAATACTGGCAAGTTTTCTCCACACGATGGCTTAAATTCTCCTTGTGTGCTATGTTATGTCACACTAGTCTATATTTCCTTTAGTCAATCAAAGATTATAATTTCAACCCTGTAAAATAGAATTACTGTACATAATCCTATTATGTGCATGAGAATATAGCAATAAAAATAGAAATTAAATTAATTAAAACTAGACATCATGTAGCC
The DNA here is from genome assembly GCF_048418805.1 of Vulpes vulpes. Classification (NCBI taxonomy): domain Eukaryota; kingdom Metazoa; phylum Chordata; class Mammalia; order Carnivora; family Canidae; genus Vulpes; species Vulpes vulpes. The sequence goes on along the minus strand of NC_132783.1, from coordinate 5,559,080 downwards.
TAACAGGTGTGTGAAGTGGTTAAGTAGGTTATGGTTAAGTAGGCATAGTCAGAGCTATTTGACATAAATATTGAGACTTAGATGCAAGGATTCTATTTTAAGGGCACTATTCTAATTCTTAGTAGAGGTGACACTCAACAGAGCCATATTTCTGGACAAGATAATGCACTTAAATGGGAGGATAAGAACACAGATGTCAAGGAATTTTCAGGGACTGTTTTATAGATATAATGTGTGAGTGTGTGTGTGTGTGTGTGTGTGTGTGTGTGTGTGTGTGGTGGGCAGGAAATTGGTTAGAATGTGAGAATCCATGAAACGAGACTAAACAACTTGATTGATTCAATGCTGGGAAGATGACCTGTTGTCCTGTTTCAATGATGCCAAGAGAATTCCTTAATTTGGTTCTGTCAAGGGAATACAAAACAAGGCCAGACCAAGACCTGACTTATTTTACTAGTAAAGATATGGTGAGTCACTTTTCAGTTCAGATACTTTATTAGTTACATAGAGAAAAACAGATTAGCTAAAGGAGCCGGTTTCCCACCGTCTTTGTCCCAACACCAAAAAGGATGACACTGAAATCACAGGAACCAAATGGCTCAAACATGGGAGTGGGATACCCTGTTGCTGAGGGGCTCATTCTAGACTGCAGCTGAACAGTTTTGTGGTTTGAAGCTTCATTCTGAGCATGAAGTTCTGGAATCCTCCATCTCATCAGATCCCAGGAGGTAATAAGAAACTGTTTCATGATAACTTCCTAGCAAAAATGGGTGAAGGGTGTGAGTGGGACGGCCTTGCAGATGTTCTTTATATGTTTTTGTATCTTCTTGTGTTCTGGCGATATCACAAAGCATCCTGCCAAGACTCAGATTAGCTATGGTTCACATTTCTGCCTATGTGATCTACATGGATATGTGCAAGCTTGTCAAGGTGCCATGTGGGGCTCTCCTACAGTGACATGACCAAAAATCTTGGAAGTCACTGAAAATACTTAATGTGTTTCTTTTTCATTTTTCTCTCCACAGATATTTCTAACATGCTGTATGAGAAATTGGATCAACTGTCACTTACTGTTTCGTGTTCGTCAGTTTTAAACACCTTTCAGATCATCTAAGATAATGTTTCTAGCAGTCCACTTTATTAAATTTCATTGGTAACAGACTAACCTCACTCACTTCAGAAAGACCCATTTTATCCTAGTATAACTGAATATTAAGCTCCACTTCAGTGATCCCCTTTGCAGTTACTCCAATTGAGTAATAGTTATTCCTTGACCATCTTATTGTGTTGCCATTACTCTGTCTCAAACACAATTCCTAAAAATGGTCACAGAAATCCCTGACACATAGTTTTTCTCTGTATAAATAATGTTTCCCTAATCTGATTAGACAATATTTTATTTTCTGCCTCCTTTTAAGAATAGCTTTACAGTGATTAAAGTATAATGCCAAAATGGTTATTCATCATGGATTTTGGTGTCTGGTGGTCTAGAATTTACTGTTTTTCAAAAAACCCTAAATTAAAAGTTGAACCCTGGGATTATGCACAAGGGATATTGTAAGGACACTTAACAGAATCTATTATAACAGCTATTTTCTCCTCATAAATTCTCTTCACAGATTCCATCCACGCTACCAACCAAAATAAAAACAGGAAATTAGAGGAAAGAAGTAGAGCAATGTAAGCATTTTCTTTTTCTTTTAAAATCGGGACCATTCCCTGCTGACCAATGAAAGAAAAACTCAAATAATTAAGATATTCTTGACACCTCCTCCCAAAATATCACATTTTCTGCTGCAGAAGAAAAAGAGAGAGAGATAGATAAGGATAGAGAGAGAGAGAGATGGTAGAGAGAGAGAAGAAGAAGAAGAAAAAGAAGGGGGAGGAGGTGGGGAAAATATAGCTAACACTCTAGGTATAACCACTCAGATTTAATTAGTAGACATTTTGTCATATTTAAATCCAATATTTGTTATAGAATTAAAATATTAAAGAAGTTGAAATCTTTTGAATATCCTTACAATCCTTTTTCTCACCTTTACTTCACTAAAACAAACATTATTTCAGTTTTATGATAATCCAACTCTTGCTTGAATAAATTTACCATGTAAGTATACATGAATTTTCTTTTGTGTATTACTAACAAATACATAAAATATATTTTTGTAATAATACAAAAACCATCAGTATGGTAAGTGTTCGTAAGTTTCCTTTTATGTGTTTTTTTATCAATGTTTTAGCTAATCTTGGCTTTTTTAGTTTTTGTATACATTTCAGGATGAGTTTGATCAAATTCTGTGAAATGCAATGAATGAATAGATTTTCTTGGCCAGAACTGGCATCTTTACAATGCTGAGGTTAGCTACCCACAAACGCAATCTGTGTCTTCACTCATTTAGCATTCTTTTATTTCTTTCAGTAGGTAGCTTTACAAGATTTTCCCAAAAAATATATTACATTCTCTTCGTTCGATTTATTCCTCTGTAACAGCAGTTCTTTCTATGGTTATTGACGTTTTTAAATTAAATTTTTTCTCTTTTAATTCTTGCTTTATTTTGTCAAAATTATATATGTAGTGAACTTGACTGTTTTTAATTTATCCCCAAACTCCTTCTAAAATCCAAGCAAGTCAACATGACAGGAAAAACAAAACAAAACAAAGCTCTCATTACATCTTTTAAAAAGTAGGCAATAAGAATCTCCACAAATTTCATAGTAAAGGTGAGGTTGATGAAACCACCAAGGCAGCAACAATAGAATAGCAGCTGGGAGAGTGAAAATACAATATAAAAATAAACATAAATTATGGAAATACCTCTCCCTCCTGCAAAAGCCGGAAAATTATTACCACTTAATCTAATGTGTTTTACCCTGAGTGGAAACCTGAATAGATGCAATGAGAATTAACTAGTAAAACTGGGAGAATGCTTCACAGAGGCTAATTGCAATGCAAGAGCCTCTGAGCAGGTATAGAAGATTGAATATTGCTATTTCAGCATATCCTCCTGAGAATTTCAGATCTAGCAAGCTCATACTCTCTTACAAAGGAAAATAGCTCACCTAGAGAACAAATTCTAACTGTGGCATTGAAAATCAACAGGACAAAGACAGTGGCCCTTCAATTTAGAAAGTGTAGGAAGGTATCACTGACAGTAAATGCTTGAAAAATCCATGAAGTTTGAAAATACATTCCAGCTATTTTTTTTCTGGTACACCTTCATTATTTAGACATAAGATACTGAAAAAAATAAATATAATAAAATCTAACTCCATGCAAGTGCATTACAATAAAAAAAGATAAAAATAAAGTATATGTTTGAATGAATAACGGAAAAACACCAGGAATTCATAGTGACAAAGATGAAACAGTAATTTAATATATGTTAGTGAAGAAAATTTTTTAAATTATGCAACCATTGAAGAATTGACTAAAATTCAATGTGTAAAGTCTCAGAAATATATGTGGAGAAGAGGTTCTAGTTCAAAATAGCGACATATGAAAATCTTGAACTCACCTCTTCCAAGAGACATACTGAGTCCACAACTATATATGGAGCATTTTTTCCCTTGAAGCATCTTAAATGCTCACTGAGTCATGATTATACAACAGGCAAATGAGAAGAAAATCATATTGAAGTAGGTATCACACACATACACACACACTGGGATATTATTCAGCCATTAAAAAGAATAAAATCTTGTCATGTGACAACATGGATGGATCTTGAGGTCATTATACTAAAGACAATAAGTCAGACAAGGAAAAACAAATACCTTATGATTCTTTTATTTGTGAAGTCCAATGGCAAACAAAACCCCTGGCTCTTAAGTACAAAAAACAGATTAGTGGGTGTTAGAGGCAAGAGGTAGGAAGTGAGAGAAATGGGCGAAAGGGGTCAAAAGATAAACAAACAAACAAATAAACATGCACTATTGATCAAAGCCACTGGGAAATTTATCATAAAAGCTATCCTAATAGGGATATCTCTTTTTAAACTAGAAATATAGCGCTAAATTTAGCACTACTTTCTTTTTTCTTTTTTCTTTTTTTTTTTTAATTTAGCACTGCTTTCAAATAAGTTTTAGTACACTTTATTCTAGCCAGGGCTAAGGATCCTGGGGCAAATTAAACCTGAGGAAAATAAAATTAATAAAACAAAATTACCAAAAACAATGTAAACAAAAGTGATATGAGTGCATATCTACAATATTTTTTAAAAGAAATAAATGTCTAGGTGACCAAAGGTATCCAATAAGACCCGTCTGGTATCAGGAAAGAGATAGTGCATGGGGACTGCGGAGAAAATGAACCATAAGGGCAAAGAAAGGCCACAGGGGGAAAAAAAAAAGTAAGGAACAAACACAAGTTGGAAAGGGGGGGATATATAAAAATATTAGAGAAATGAGAAAAACAAAAGGAAGAGAGAGAAAGCATTTTAAAAGTTAAATGAAAATAAAGAATAAGTATATTTAAAAATTGTAGGTGATAAAACACAAGCTGTGGTGCAGATGTAATAACAAGGAACAGATTTATAATTCCCATCTGAAACAACCAAAAAGCATAGACAGAAAAAAGAGAAAGAAACAATAACTAGGGTTTTTTTGCATATTTTAAATGTATTTTCCAAATCTTTTTTTTTTTTTCCAGAAACATTGCATTAAATTATATTTTACCAGTAGTATGTGTGACAGCCTCTGGCCGTGTTTAAAGTTTTATGTGATGGGAGGAACTTGCTGCTTTAATTTGTGCTTCTTGATTTAAAAAGTTGAAAAACCTTTTTATATTTATCATTTACTTCTTTCTCTCCCTTTGTCTTTTTTTTACTTATTTTTCTGGTAGTGTGTCTTTTGTTTTTTAAATTAAGAGTATTTTTTAGAGCAGTTTTAGACTGACAACAAAATCGAAAGGGAAGTACAGAGATATCTATCCCTTGCCCCCACACAGTCATGGTGTCCCATATTATCAATCCCCCCGCAACCTAGTGTGTTTTTACAATCGATGGACCCACACTGACACATCATGGTCACCTATATCGTTCATGGGTTACATTAGGGATCACTCTTGGTGTTGTACATTCTATGGATTTGGATGACTGTATAATGACATCTATCCATCATTATGCTACCAAACAGAGAACTTTCACTCTCTTAAAAAGGTAATTTTTAAGACACTGAACATTAAACAACAGAAGACAGTGATACCTGAAAGAGAAGCAAACCAGACGAACCCTATCCCAGTTTACTGACTTAAGACAATTTACTGACTTCAGAGCCCTGAAGACTCCCTGAGTTGAAGCGGCTGAGTAGAGACCCCAGGGAGAACTAAATGGCTATAATTTACAAGAGAGAGAGCACTGGGGGAGGAAATGCCCTGGGAGAATTTTCAGATACTTCAGTGAGCTTCCCCAAGAGTATTCAGCAAAGGGCCAGAGCAGCTCATGCATGTGAAAGAAATACAGGTGGATATGGAGGCAGAGCAATCAAAAAAATTAGAGGGGACAGTGCCTGGTGCTCACATAGGGTAGTGAAAAGCATCGTTCCTACCAGCCAGCCAGACTGGAAAGTCTCAGGATTAATGGGGGCATTGAATGGAATACTCAGGAGTCTTGCCTCAGGAATGGGAAGTAATTAGCCCAATACCTAGCACTGCTCTAGAACCACCTAAAAAAAAAATCATTAAAGCAAGACCAAAATGGATTCACTGCTTCTAGGTAACCAAGCTTCATCCTGGAACAAAGATCAAAATATTTACACAAAATCAAAACTATATAGTACCATTTGAATATAAAATTTGAGACATTTGGCATCTAGTCATAGAACCAGGCATGATAAGGAAAAGGAAAATATGACCTATAATGAGAGGAAAAAGCAACTGCTGGAAACAGAGCAGATACAGATGTTAGGATTTGTGGGAAAAGACATTAAACCATTATTTTAACTGTATGTTAAAGAGTCAAGATTTTTTTCTGTTAACATATTAACATTAAAAGAGGTTAATATGGGGATGCCTGGGTGGCTTAGGGGTTAAGCATCTGCCTTTGACCCCTGGAGTCCCGGGATCAAATCCCACATCGGGCTCCTTGCATGGAGCCTGCTTCTCCCTCTGCTCATGTCTCTGCCTCTCTCTCTCTCTCTGCATCTCTCATGAATAAATAAAATAAAATCTTAAAAAAATAAAATAAAATAAACCATGTTAATATGCTTTAATATGTTAAAAAGAAAGAAATTCAAGAGATAAAGACACACAGAGAATAAGATAAATGGAAGATCATATCTTGGAATAGAAAAAATATATCAATTTGAAGACAAAACAATAGAAACTATGCAAAATGAAACACAAACAAATAAAAATTATCGACAAAAATTCTATAGTTGACATCATCCTTCATATTGAAGACTGTGTACTTCCACCTTAAGATTGGAACCAAAACAAGAATATTTGCTTTACCCTAAGATTAGGAGAATGGCAACAATACTTGCTCTGATTACTTCTATTCAAAATTGAATTCGTAGTCCTTTCTACACTCGCTAGAACCCACAGAAGGTTAAAGAGAAAAAAAAAGTCTGTTTTGCACCTGTTTTCAAAGGAGATACTGCTATTATTTTATTATTCAAAGGTTTGCTGGATGTTGTGGATAAATTCCTTATAACAAATTAAGGAGATCTTTCTATTACAAATTTTACATTTTTATCATAAATGTTCAATATTATTATTTCTTCTTTTTAAAAGATTTATTTATTTATTTAAGAGTGAGAGAGAGAGAGAGCACATGGAGGGGAAGGGGTAAAGTGACAAGCCGACTCCCCAATGAGCATAGAGCCAGACTCAGGGCACCATCTCATGACCCTGAGAAGAGGACTTGAGACAAAATCAAGACTTGGTCACTTAACCAACTGAACCACCCAGGAACCCCAAATTTTCTTCTTATCTCTCTTGAGGGTTCCATATGTTCTTTCTTCTTTAATCTATTTATATGGTGAATACTAAATCATCATTATTAAGATTTAACTCTATTTTATCGTGAAAGAAATTTTTAAAGATTTTATTTATTTATTCATGAGAGACACACAGAGAGAGGCAGAGACCTAGGCAGAGGGAGAAGCAGGCTCCAAGCAGGGAGCCCGATGTGGGACTAGATCCCAAGACTCCGGGATCACGCCTTGAGCTGAAGGTGGACACTTAATCGCTGAGCCACCCAGGCATCCCATGAAATAAATTAAAAAAAAAAAAAAAGAAACATTAATGTTTCACTTATGGTCTTGCCCTTTTGCTCATATATTAAATAGTACTGAATTTCTTATACTTTGATATTGTCAAGAGTTTTTTTAAAAATCAATTTTATACATATACTATAAAAGATGTTGAGAAGTGTTCTTTGTCCATCCATTTTGGGAACAGATTGTATAATAAGAAGTTGTCTGCTCCTTAAAGATTGGTTAAAACTCACATATAAAAGAGTCTCAAGCTAGTATCATTTTGGTTGTAGATTTTTCATTAATGATTCTATTCAATGTTTCTATTTATTTTTGGAGTCAAATTTCTGGGTTTATATTTTTAGGAAATACTCATTTAAAATAAATTTTAACGTTTATTGTGTTGGATTTTTATAGTATTCTTTTAAATCTTGAGATTCTCAAGCAATTTATCTTTCAACATATGTATGGAAATCATAAAACTAGTTTTCAGGGTGCCAACTTGATGTCATGCTGATAGAGTTTTTTATGCAACAAGTTTAATAATTATATAACAATATTATTAATGTTATTATCTTCATATAACAATTTTATAAATTTTAGATATAAAGTATGCAAATAATAATATAACAAGCGCTCAGATATTCACTGCTCAGTTAAGGAGATAAAAAAGCACCAATGCTGTTGAAGCCTCGTGTATTCTTCAATTTATTGACCCTTCCTGGACTCATCCTGACTAAGAGATGAGTCTCTTGAATTTGGTACTTATTTTTCCTTATTTTTTCCTTGAATTTGGTGTTTATTTTTCCCCCGGATAGATTTTCATACTTACTACCACATACACGTACACACACATGTATTATTCATTCATTCGTTCAACTAACAATTATTGAGCAATAAGTGTCACATCCTATTTTAGCTATTGGACATAGAACAAAGAAAGAACATAGACCAAAACCCTTTTTTTTTTTTCATGACACTAACATCACGGTAAGGTAGCCAGACAGTTAAAATAAGTATCTAAAATATGTAAGATGTTAGATGAGGGTAAGAGATAAAAAGGAAAGTGTGGTCTGTGTTAAGGAAAATTTCATGGACAATGTGCTTTTTAAGTAAAGAATTAAAGGAAATGAAAGAGTGAGCCATGTAGATAAGCAGGGGCAACAATGCATGCAGGGAAGAGAGCAAGTACAAGGTCTTGGGGTAAAAAAAAAATATATGGGATCTGTATAAAGTACAGTAAATAAAAATAGAAAAATAGAAATAAGGAGAAGGAAGGTAAAGCCAGAAAAATGAGAGTGTAAAGCCATATAGAAGATGTAGGCTGGAAATACAGGCCATTGTAGGAACTCTCAGCTCTTGGTGAGATGGAAAACTTTTGGTAGTCTTTCAGGTAAAAAAAAAAAGAGAAGTTTGATCAGAGTGACACTTTTGACAGGAAAATTCTGGTACATTAACAATAAACTGCAGTGGGGGTAGGGACAAGGATGGGGAGCAAAATGTCACTTGGGAGACTGGTGCAGTCATCCAGATGAAAGATAATGGTGGCTTAGGTGGAGGATTTGGTCCTTGGTAGTTAGAGTTACCACTAACAGAAATTTTCTAAAAAAAAAAAAAAAAAACATAGATGGAGGATGTGTAGAGACAGTGAGGTAAATGTACCAGGAGCTCAGTTTTGAATATGATAAATTAGCTATGCGTGTTAGACATTCCGCGAGAAGATGTCAGAGGGGTAGCTGCATATGTGGGGCTGAATGGCGGGAGAAAGAAGATTGCAGGTATATAATTGGGAGGCATTAACATATAAATGACATTTAAAGGTCACCAAGGGAATTAGCATAAATAGAAAAGAAAAAAAGTCCAAATACTGATCCTCGGTCAGCCCAAATATTGTGAGTGTGAGATAGGGAGGAAGAAGCACTTACTGTGCATGAAAGAACTATCCTTTCGGAAAGAAGGAAAACCCAGAGAGCACAATGTCCTCAAAGCCACAAAGAGGTCATATGATGGTAGTAGATCAAGTAAAATAAACCTAAGAAATAACCATGGAATTCCTCTACCGAGGATCATCAGTGACCTTGAGAAGAGCCATTTTGGTTGAGTGGTGGCAATGAAAGCCTGTTGGTGAAGGTCCAGGAGTGAATGGGAAAAGGAAAATTGGAAAAAGTGAGTATTGGCAAGGAAATAAATGGAGCAGTCCAGGAAGGGAAGTAAAGAAAGGTTGGGTTTTTGTTTGTTTGTTTGTTTGTTTAAGATTTTATTTATTCACAAGAGACACAGAGAGAGAGGCAGAGACATAGGCAGAGGGAGGAGAAGCGGGCTCCATGCAGGAAGCCCGATGTGGGACTCCACCCTGGGGCTCCCAGATCAGGTCCTGAGCCAAAGGCAGATGCTTAACGGCTGAGCCACTCAGGCTTCCCTTCATCACCTTTTGAGTTAATCCACCTCAAGCAGAACTATGAGAACTAACCACTACTGTCCTGCACTCCTGGGCCAGGACCTCATCTACCTACCCACGTCCACATCACCATGATCATGAGGCAGGCGAGGCCCGGACATCCTTATCTATCACCCCAAGTCAGTCTTGGCAGCCCTGGAAGACCAGGGACACATTTTGAGTATTTTTGTTTTATTTTTCCTAATATATACCAAGCACTTAGCCACATGCCAAGGACTGCTTAAGAACATGTATTAACTCATGTAACCCTTACATATCCAATTGTATTATCCCTATCTTGATGAGGAAATGGGGACAGAGAGGGTAAGTAATTTATGTAAGACCACACAGTTAGTGCCAGGGAGGGGATTAGTGGGCTCTCAGGATCTGGATCCACAGGGGCCATCTATGTTCTTAACAGAGCTGCATCTGTGTTGGGGTCAGGGTTCCCTAGAAGTTTGGGCTGACCTGAGCTAGAAGTTGGGAAGAGAAAAAGGGTGCACCCTGAGTGTTCTTCCCTCCCAACTGAGTCTTCCACCACCTGCAAGAAAGGTGGGAACCACTATAGCCCTGGTCTCTGGGAAGGCAGCAGAGAGGTGTTGAGATTCGTCAGTCTCATCGCCAGCAAGTAACAGTGAGCCCCGGCCCTCAATACCCAGCCCTGCACACATGGCCTCTGGGAGTGGGCCTGGGAGAGAGGTGGGAAAGCTGAAATCAAGTGAGTGCCCCTCCCAGTTCCCAGAGGACGACTTCCATGCTGGGAGCAAGTCTACTGTATGTCAGACTCTTGTCCAAGCCCTTTGGGGAAAAAAAAAAAAATGTTTTCATACATTAATAAATGTATGAAACAAATCCACATCTACGCCCTTATGAAAAACTCCAGTAGAGATGGAAAATTGACAGAAAAGACGAAGGGAAAATTGTTGAGCAAAGAAATTGTCTGTGATAGATGATGAGATCTAGTTCACAAGGTGGGAGGGTGAAGGTGTGTGAGAGAGGACAATATAGAAGCTCAGTTGCAGGTGGATTGCCGGAAATAGTTGTGGGGCCTGGTGGAAGGTGTCTTCTGATTGTCCCTATCTTGTCAGCAAACTGGGTGGTAAGGTCATCAGCTGAGAATGAAGTAATAGGAAACGGGCTGTAAATTTGAGGGAAAAGAAGGGATAAAATACTTGTGGGGAGGCTTACAAGTATCAATGGAATAATGAAATGTAATATGACTGTCAGGCAACTTGAAAGCATATAATTAAGATTTATGATTAGAAATTTTAACTGAAGGGCACCTGGTGGCTCAGTGGTTGAGGGTCTTCTTTCAGCGCAAGGCATGATCCTGGGGTCTAGGAGCGGGTCCCGCATGGAGCCTGCTTCTCTCTCTGCCTGTGTCTCTGTCTCTCTCTCTCTCTGTGTATCTCTCATGAATGAATAAATAAAAAATCTTTTAAAAAAAATAAAGGTTAGGGCCAATGGATTATAAGTGTTCTAGGTCAATCTGTGTCCCCCAAAACATATGTTCAAATCCTAACCCCTGTTACCCGTGAACATGAGCATATTTGGAAGTAGCCTTTGCAGAGGTAATCAAGTTAAGATGAGGGTGTGCTAGATTAGGGTGGCCCTAATTTAATGGCTGGTGACCTTTTTGCAAAAAAAGGAAATTTGACACAGGCACAGAGGTAAGACAGCCATGTGAAGATGCAGGTGGGAAATGGAGTCGTGCTGCCCCACACTAAAAAACATCAAGAATCCCAGAAACCACCAAAACCTAAAAGAGGCAAGGAGAAGGATTCTTCCCTAAAAGCTTCTGAGGGAGCACAGCCCTGCTGAACCCTTGATTATGGACTTCTCGACTCTTGATTACGGTCCCTAGAATTGTGAGAGAATAAATGTCTGTTGGTTTAAACCACTCGGTTTGTGATACTTTGTTGTATAGTAGCCCTAGAGAACTAACACAGTAAATCAGGGGAAGATCAAAGACGTGGCCATACCAGAGATACGTAGTCTCGGAGACAGTAAGTGATGGCCAGAGCGCTCAGGATTGAGTGTGTAGCCGTGGCAGCGAGTGGTGGAGGGAGCATCAAGATCACTGAATAAGAGAATTTGGGGAAACTGAGATGCCAGGGAATTGCAAGGATTATCTTTGTGGATCTTAAAATCATCAGGAATTATGGCAGTAGTAATAATAGAGAGAATGATGAGAATGTAGAAATCCGAATATTACACTAATCCTGGGAATTGATTTTAGGGCTTTTATATGACAAAAGGCAAAAAAGGGGGATAGGTAAATCCTCTGAAGATATACGATTTAAAGCTGATATTATTTTGTATGTTGAAATGCTTCATTCAATTGATAGCATATTATATGTATTTTTCAAATTGAATTTTTATGTAGTCTTATAGTTGACATTTATCCATATATATCCACCAATTTCTGCTATGTAATATTCCATTCTATAGCTATGCCAATTATTTTTTTTATCAATTCCTCTGTTAATAGATGTTTAAGTTTTTTCTAGTTATTAAGAGCAAAAACTTTCTCTCATTTTCTTTTTTATCCTATTGTACCTATAATTCTGTCTCCTTATTTTTAACTCTTGACTTACTTTGAGAGAAAAAGGAAAGGCTTTAGTTAAAATCTTGGCAATAAAATAATTATGATTATAAGTCTCTTTAGTTAAGTATGCACACATGACATGGTGTTTTTTAAAGAGAATGGAAATGAATAGTTTTCAACCAAATCTAATGCCCAAATATACCATGTTTTAGAGGATAATGTCAGTTTAACATTCTTAAACAGCCGTGAGAAAATGGCTCTGCTTTATGGAAGACACGATAAGCAAATTAAGAAAAACTGCAAAATTCTTTAATTCTCCAAGGAAATGACTGAAAAAGAAAATAGTAAAAGGGGGGGAAAAAAGGTATATACTGGAGCTTGATTGTCAACAGAGGCTAGAATGACCAGTGCCAGGGTAACCCCCATATCTGCTCAATAAGTACTTGGGTATCTTTAGATTGAAGTTAAGAGTTGAAGTCCTAGCAATTGCGCTTTTATGCAGCCACGCGGCCCACAAGGTAGATGTTGTCAAAAAGCTGCCCAACAAAATCCTCACCAATGTTTTGAGCAGCACAACAGGTATTTAGAATAAATTCTGTGACATTTTGTTCTTCGCATTAGGACTAGTGAGGTCGATGGAAAATAGGATCAAACAGTAGCACAGTAGGGGCACCTGGGTGGCTCGGTCGGTTGCGTCCACTCTTGATTTCAGCTCGGATCATGATCTCAGGGTCATGAGACTGAGTCCCATGTCAGGATGCCCGCCCAGCAGGGAGTCTGCTTGAGATTCTCTCTCCCTCTCTTTCTGTCCCTCCCCTTCAGCTTGCTTTCCCTCTAAAATAAGGCCATTTAAGAAAAAAAATGAGGAGCACAGTTTATAGACAGCATCAAGACTAAGGCCAACGTCTCACATTAAATTGGGGTTACAAGCACAGAATCTATGGGGGAACTTTCTTGGGAGAGTTTCAAGATACTCCCCACTACGTTGAGGGCCTGAATCTGATGGAAAAAAAAAATCTCAGTGCATTGGGCAAGAATTTCTTTCTCAAATTTTGCAGCGTTATAAGGTCATCCAAGACTCTCCCCTGTCATCAAGATAGTGTCTAAGGCTTTTATCCCAAATCAGTGTCCTTGTACAGAAGATACACTTTTGCTATTTCCTTTGGTGATTCATCTAGGATACCCGTGGACCTGGTTTAGTCCCTCCCCTGGGTTAGCGGTAAAGATGAGGTTGCCTTCATCCAACTGCACATACAATTTACTGAAAGAAAATCCTAGAGGTGGGTTCTTATGATATATGGAAGAGTGACCCCAAGTGGATTCACACAGCCCTTGCCAGAGTTCATCTTTCTCCAGGTCCTGCCAAACCCATAAAGCCAAGCAGAGGTCAGTTGTACTCAGGCGGGACAAGATGGTAAAGCTTAGCTTGGGGTTCAACATTTTCAAATTCATGAAGGGAGCTTTGCTCACTCTAGCCTTGCTGCTGTGGTTGCACGTTTCTGCACACTCTCCACAGCCCCTGACCCATCTGCAAGTGGGTTAGAAACTGGCTCACCTGATTGTGGAGGTGAGCGAGGCCAGTGTGGAATCTGTAGGGCAGGCGGTCAGAAAGGACAGGCTGGAACTCTCTGGAATGGGCGGACACTGTGGTCTGCAAGCAAAATTCCTTCTTCTGGGCATCTGCATTATTTTCAAATTGTGTTTCCTGTCTTTCTTCATTGATCTATTCTTCTCAATTTTTTTTCCCTTTTATTAGCCTTTAAAAAAAAAACAAACCTGGCTTTAAAAAAATTCTTTAAAAAAATAAAAAAATAAAATAAAAAAATAATAAAAAATAAAAAAATTCTTTGTTTTGTATTTTCTAAAAATAAAAACTTAAGAATTTTTTTTATTTTATCACTTATATTCTCATTTCTAGGTTTTGTGGGAGCACTATTATTGATATTATTTCACTAGTTGAGCTAGATATATATGTCATTTTTTCTCATTTTTCTCAGTTTTTAGAGAAATTCACTTAAGATTGTAAATATCTATGGCTCTTCCTACATTTCACAAGTATTTATTTAAAAAAAATCTTTCCTTTCAGTTATTGATATTTTGCAATTTCCAGTGAGTTTTTCTTTTAATTCAATTTTAACACATAATGTGGCAAATGTTACATGAGTTTTCAACTGTATATTTTGTTTTGCTTCTTACGTGCCTCTTTTTTCTTCTAAGCTTTATGTCTTCTTTGTTGAAACTAAACCTCTACTAATTCTTTAAACGGTGTTAAAGCCTCTCATTTTTTTTTGAAAATATTTTTGTTTTCTATTCAGTCCTGAATTACAGATGTTCAACTAGAAGTATACAATGTCTCCTGATGAATTATTATTTTTTATCAGGAATTATTTTTTGTCAGATAAATGGCCTTTATCTGTATAAATTACATATTACATATTAAGATTGCTATACCTGGCTGATCTTCTCCCATTTCTTGAATTTTAAACTTTCTTAGACATTATATTTTAGATATGATTCTTTTTTAAAAAGAGTTTACATATTTATTTATGAGAGACACTGAAAGAGAGGCAGAGACACAGGCAGAGGGAGAAGCAGGCTCCCCCAAAAAGCCCCATTCAAGACTCCATCCCGGGACCCCAGGATCACACCCTAAGCTGAAGGCGGACCTCAACCGCTGAGCCACCCAGGTGTCCCAGGTATGATTCTTTTAAATCAAATATGTTACTTTATCAAATCTAACATTCTCTGTATTTAAAGAAGCTGATTTATATTTGGATTTATCTTAATCATTTTATTTTGTTTTGTATATCTACTTAACATGACTTCTTTGTTCTTTTTACTCCATTTTTAAAGAGATTTCATTTATTTATTTATTTGACAGAGAGAGAGAGAGAGAGGGGGGGGGGGGGGGAAGAGAGCACAAGCAGGGGGAACAGCAGAGGGAGGAGGATGCCGGGCTCCATTCCAGGACCCAGGGATCATGACCTGAGCAGAGGGCAGACACTTAACCAACTGAGACACCCAGTGCCCCATTTTCACCCCATTTTTGACTTCTTTGAAACTGATAGAAATTTTTATATTTTCTTTTCTCCATTATAATTTCAGTTGCAATATATATTCCAAATTTTGTGTACTTGTACCTAACATTTTTTTGCCTCTATATAGAAACAGATCACTGTTAATGGTACAACTCTAGTAATTTTTTACGAAGTGAGCATTTCCATTTAACCAGCCACCAGAATTAAGGTTTATGAAGCTAAAGATTACAAATGTTCCAGAAAATACTTGGTGCTCGCTGTCAGTCACTATCACCAGCTGCTTCCTTTCTGTGTGGCATGTGGGGCTATTTCCTTAGATCCGTCTCCCAGTTTACAAATTCTCTGTTAAGCTCCAACTAATCTCTTTAGCCTTTCCATTGAGTTTTTCGTTCAATTATTATATGCATATTACTTACAAGCTCTATTTTATTTCAGACTTGTTCTTTTCTCTCTTTATTAGCTCCTCAAAAGTTATAAGTGTATATATTTAATGGTTTCTTATTATTCTATAAATTTACTATTATTATTCCAATATTATTAAATAATAATATTATTATTACGTTTATTATTATTATTCTATTACTTTATTATTCTATTACTTTAGCTTTTAATCTCAAGTTCTGTTTCTTGCATCTATTGACACCCTCCTAGAGGCTCCCTTATCATTTTTTATGATTGTGTTTTATGAGTTAACTTTCATCAAACATTTTTTCCACTTCTGGTTAAACTCTTTCAGTTTCCTTGTTTCTGACAAGGTCATATAGATTTCAATATTCCAGGAAAAACTGTAGGTGAATACTGTAAATTTGAAAGCTAGGTTTAGATGTGTTTGGCTTGCAAAGCTTTGATTTTTACCCACTGCCTTTTTACCTTTATATCCCAGACTCCAGACAAAACAGAAATGTTGTGGCCACATCTTTGTTTGTGTGTAGAGTTTTTCTAGTGCACTTTTAATGGATGGAGAGAATCTATGAAAGGACTTTTAAGCTGTATTTTACACAGAATTAGAAAGTGGTGTTTAACCACCTCAGCAGCCTGGGGCCATCTTTCAAGTCTTCCTGTGTAGATTAGAAGGCCAGCTTCAGCCTCGGAAGACTAAATATAGGGTGAAAATCACTACAGATTATAGGGCCATCAACTCACACCATATTAATTTTTATTATTCTTTGTACTCTTTAAATCTTTCATTTCTTTGTGTTTGACTAGATATTATTTTCAGAGTGTTATTTTACCTATGATCTCATGTCTGTAGCAGAAAGGAAACTATCTGAGTCAGCTTGGGTCATTGTGTTTTTAATAAAAGAAAGCAGTGTAAACATTCAGCTATTAAAGGCAATAAGCAGCTGGACTCATCCACATCTTCTTCATTCTGCTTAATTTTCACAACCCCTCTTCTCTCTCCACATTTCTCACTGGGCTCTGTTGTTTCTCCCCAAACAACCAGAGACCTAAACTCATCATCCATATGTGGCACTTCTTCCATCTCACTCAATTTTCTCCAAACACCAAAATCCATTCTGAGCTTTAATGGAGTCAAATGTAAATCCTAGAAATGATTTCTCTAATTTGTAGCTTTAGGAAAATCAATTTTCAACTCTATTTTTAAAAATTATGTCTTAAATGTTGATTTTCAGTAGCTTGTTTTAGAAGAGATCCTCTCTCTGCTGGAGAAAACAAAGCAAACAGCAACAACAAAAAAGCCCTCAAAAAGAGCTAACATGCTCTAAAAGATTTATAACTCCAAGACAAGAAAGGACTTGGACAATCAGGCACACACAACTACAAGGAGACATAGAGCTATCATGAAAACCATCGCTTTGCCACAATCCTTGATTAGACAGAACAGCACTTTTCTACTTATCCTGGACCATATTTAAAGCCATTAGTCAACAGAGTGAAGTCATTCCAATACCTATTTTAGATTTTCATTTTTATTTCCTTTTGTTTGTATGTGCTGTAGAGTCAAATAGTTTTCCTATCTGATCTCTTCAAGCTATTTGATTTTATGTTTCAAAATACAGTATGCTTATTAAGAGTGTGGCTTTTAAAAAAAATATATTTTATTTATTTATTTTGAGAGAGAGAGAGAGCACAAGAGAAAGAGCATGAATGGGAGAAGGGGGAGAGGGAGAAGCAGACTCCTGGCTGAGCAGGGAGCCCGAAGCAGGGCTCATCCCAGGACCCTAGGATCATGACCTGAGCAGAAGGGAGATATTTAACCGAGGAGCCACCCAGGAGCCCCGGAGTTTGGCTTTTTGTTGCAAACCATTGTGAATGTAGTGCCAATGAACTGTGCAGTTTAAAATGTAAATTTTGGGATCCCTGGGTGGCGCAGCAGTTTGGCGCCTGCCTTTGGCCCAGGGCGCGATCCTGGAGACCCGGGATCGAATCCCACATCAGGCTCCCGGTGCATGGAGCCTGCTTCTCCCTCTGCCTATGTGTCTGCCTCTCTCTCTCTCTCTCTCTGTGACTATCATAAATAAATAAAAATTAAAAAAAAATTTTTAAAATAAATAAATAAATAAATAAATAAAATAAAATGTAAATTTTATGTTATGTAAATTTGACCACAATAAAAAAGTAGGATTTTTCTCATCACCAACATTGACATAGAGCAGAACCAGTTATTTTCAACTTGTGCACCTAATTCACTCCTGACTTAGCCCTTGCTTAAGTTCATACATGGAAATATAACATCTGAGAGATTTTGTCTGTATCCCCTAATTTTTGCACCCAGTCTCCCATTCATACGTACATTCTGTTGAGTTGGGAGCAGTTGCCTTCTTTGTGCTTGCTCTATCAGCTTAACTCCTACTCACTTTTTAACTCACTTTTAATTCCAGGGGTAGCTCTACTGACGGTTTCCCTGTTTGACAAGTGCCTTAAGCTTTCTCCATATTAAAAGTGGAAATAGGGGGCCCAGGTGGCTCAGCGGTTTAGCACCACCTTCAGCCCAGGGCATGATCCTGGAGACCTGGGATCGAGTCCCATGTCGGGCTCCCTGCATGGAGCCTGCTTCTCCCTCTGCCTGTGTCTCTGTCTCTCTCTCTCTCTCTCTCTCTCTCATGAATAAAACATAAAATCTTTAAAATAAATAAATAAAAGTGGAGATAAAGAACTTCCTCTTGTAAATCTCTCATAAATGTGTAGACACGTATACCCATATATACATAATATATATGTGTAATTTGTTAACGTCCTTTTCTGATTCTCATCTTACCTTTCACATTCCTTAGCACAGTTTGCTGATTCAAATTTTCTTATTTGCTTTTTTAATTTTTTTTATTTGTCTTAGAAAGAGAGAGGGAGAGAGCACATGCACCAGTGGAAGGAGGGGGAGAAGAGGAGGGAGAGGGAATAGGAAAGAATCTCAAGCAGACTCCATGCTTGCTAAGCATGGGATCTTGGGTGGGGCTGATCCCAGGATCCTGAGATCATAACCTGAGCCAAAATCAAGAGTCGGATGCTTAACTGACTGAGACTCATGGGTGCCCCTATGTTTTTAATGAGAACATTTCACATTAAAAAAAAAAAAAAAAGAACATTTCACATTATTTAGTTAAAAGACTCGTTTTATATACATCCTTTGTACAATCTAAGCTCACAAAAAGTTCTAGGAACTTGTGCAGTTCTACTACACCTCAAAGTAACGCAATAAATTACGTGCAACCTCTACCACTACCAACGAACTGCTGAATGCCTCTAGATAAAATCACTTTATTTTGAAGACCTCCAATTACATCTTTTCCAATCTCAACTGTGCTCTCAGATACTCCTATCTATGTCTTCAATTGATCGTGTCTCTCATTCTCCAGAGCGAACATTCTAAACCTCTGAATACTCTATTTAAGAAAATCCACTTAATGCAAATTCCATGAGAAAAAAGACCATTGTGTTAGCTATTCCACAAATATATTGACTGAATGAATGAATACATGAATCATTAGTCAGTATTTTTACTTACATTTTTGGCATCTGTATTTTTATTCCATACATCAAAATGTTGTCTTCCCTACATTTCTGAGATAATGTTGAGACACAACAGACGTATTTGTTCAATGACTGGTGCAAGCGGTAGGTAAATTTTGTGCTACAAAAGAGTCTGTTCATTTTTCCTTGTTTCTGTCAGGAATCCTTACCCGAGATGCAGCCTAATTACTACTGACTATGTAATAGTCTTGATTGTATAAAAGCTCTCTTTAGACCGATGTCAGTGTTTTTGACTCTAACATTACTTTTTAAAAGGGAAATTACTGCTATCGAACTTTGAGTTAAGGAAGGAAGAAATGCTGTATTCATGATGGGCATTAAATTAAATAATGAGTACTAGCACTGTTTATTTGAAAAGAAACAATTTGCACCTGCATGTTTCCATTTGGCTGTATACTAACATCTTTTAAAGATTATGCAATGATTATTACAACCTTGATAAAATATCCCAATTTCGTGGTTATAAAAGAGGATAAGATCTCTGTTAAAACCACATATTTTGAGGAATAGAGGAGCAATTTTATTGATATGACCCCAAAACCATAGGTAACAAAAGAAAAAAAGAGATAAACTGTACTACATTGAAATTTTAAAATTCTGTGCATCAAAGGACACAAACAATAAAGTGAAAGGCAACCTACACCTTGGGAGAAAATATATGCATTATTGATAAGGGGCTAGTACCCAAAATAAAAAACTCCTACAAGTTAACAAATTATAAGCAACCCAACTGAAAAATGGGCAAAGGGCTTTAATATGCTATTCTCAAAAAAAGATATATAAATGACCAATAAGCACATGGAAAGGCATTCAATGTCACTAATTAAGCAATGTTGCACGGGCGCCTGGGTGGTTCAGTTAAGCATCTTCCTTTGGCTCAAGTCATGATCCTGTGGTCTTGAGACAGACCCCTGCATCAGGCTCTGTGCTCAGAGGGGCCTCTGCTTCTCTCTCTGCCCCCCTTCTGCTCATACTGGCTCTCTCCCTCTCTCTCTCTCTCAAATAAATAAATAAAAATATTAAAAAAAACAATGTTGGAAACAATAGAATAATAAAAAATGTTAGAAGGAAAAGCTCAGAAATGACATTTCCACCGGAGATTTGAAAAGTTCTAATGGGGCACCTGGGTGGAGCAGTAGGTTAAGTGTTTGACTCTTGGTTTCAGCTCAGGTCATGATCTCATGGTCATGAGATACAGCTCCAAGTCTGGCTCCCTGCTCAGTGCAGAGTCTTCTTAAGTTTCTGTTTCCTTTTTCCCCTGCTCTGCCCCCTTCTCTTTCTCATTCTCTCAAATTAATAAATAAATCTTTGAAAAAAACCCACATATTTTATACAATGTTATAACTTAGAAGATTTTCCCAACTTCTGACCTACACCAAGTGATAATCAAGAAAATGAAATTATAGTTCTATTCTATCAGTCTTGTTCACATGATTTTTATTTATTATTATTTTTTAATAATAAATTTATTTTTTATTGGTGTTCAATTTGCCAACATACAGAATAACACCCAGTGCTCATCCCGTCAAGTGCCCCCCCTCAGTGCCCGTCACCCAGTCACCCCCACCCCCCACCCTCCTCCCCTTCCACCACCCCTAGTTCATTTTCCAGAGTTAGGAGTCTTCATGTTCTGTCTCCCTTTCTGATACTCTGGTTTCTCTTCAGATCGAATAAATCTTACCCCTTTCACATGATTTTTAAAATCAATGTTTGTTTTGCCCTATCATTTTAATGCAAAACTTTACCTTTAGCATCAACTTATTTTAAGTCATTTTTCTACTTCTTAGCCATTATTAGAATGTAGTACATTCTTTATTATATTAGCATCTTTGTCACTTTATTCACTCCTCCCCTTCTGCTCATTTTATGCTGTTTGTAAACTGATTCAAATAATCTGACTTTCAAGCCATTCTATTTCTCTCCTACTTTTCCAAATAAAGTATTTTTACCTGCATTTTCTTCTTCTAGGCCATTGAATTAATTAAAAACAAAACAAAACATGCTTTTAAGACATGCTTTTAAGTGTTCTCTCTTTAATTCAATCTATCCTGGCTAGAGGATACCTGGAGGTTGACAATTTAGTTCTGAGTCTCTGTAAAACATTGAGTTTTACACAATGGGCCCGGTCACCAGAGCAACACCAAGACAGAAGCTTCCCCTCAGGAGGCATGGCTCTAATTCTCTTTTCTGAAAGCTGGTTTGTTCTCATACTATCAACCACCTTGACCAAGTTTTTGTAGAAACTCACTTTACTATTGACATATTGAACAGTGAATACAGGATGGTAATCTCTTAGAAATATATAAATGAAAATATTATTTCACAATTTGGAACAAGAAAAAGAAATATATGAGAAAAAGGAAAAAAATATTAAAAATCAATATTCACGCCTCTCTTTTAGGGAGCCTTTAGTTCCACTTACTTCAAAGATATTCAGGAAAACAGTACTGTCACTGAGCTATTTGTCTCTAGATCTCCTACTCATTTTAAAATTCCACAAAATGCCACATTCTTTTCTTGACCAATTTGTGTATAAATTAAGCAGAATGCTTTCTCTTGTACAAATATATGTGTACTATAAAGACACACATCTACCTCATGCCCCCCATGTTTTAATAGCATTTACCACCTAGGTTGACTTTGGTAAGATTCCATCTTGGCACACTCATGCCAACTGAGTCATTTTTTTTATCAATAAGGGAGGTTTGTTTTGACATATACATAGTCTTGAAAAGATCATGCATATTTATATTAATGTACATTAAGAGATTAAGCCTGGATTCGAATTCTAGCTTCCTCATTTAGTACTTGCATGAGTACTTTTCCCAAGTTATTTGACTTCCCTCAATCAAAGATCCCACTAACTTCATGGGATGCCAT
This sequence comes from Vulpes vulpes, assembly GCF_048418805.1. Taxonomy (NCBI): domain Eukaryota; kingdom Metazoa; phylum Chordata; class Mammalia; order Carnivora; family Canidae; genus Vulpes; species Vulpes vulpes. The sequence goes on along the minus strand of NC_132783.1, from coordinate 5,536,993 downwards.
CTGTTGCACAGTTCACAACCTAGGAAGTATAATATGGCAGCCAAAGAAAGTTTTCTTATATCTCTTGAATGTGGATGGTAATACCTCATTATTGTGTTTTTTTTTTTTCCTGGTGGAGGAAGGGAAAGTTCTATTCTGTAATCTATGTAAGGAAGTTAGAAGAGTGTCATGAGCACAGTACTCTTGCAACAATTAAGGAATGTTCATGTTAATAGCTTCTATCCCTCATCTACCTTTGCAGCATAACTACTTGAAAATATTTTAAACTATGGTATCCAAAATTTCACAAACTCTGATTAATCCATTATCTACCCCCATTCATTTTATCTACTCTGTGTCAGAAGTAGCCCCAGATTTTTTTAGGCAACCCATTCTAATGTCAAAATAGAATGAATTGGAAATCTGAGACATGCCTCTTACACAAGTTTGTGAAAAATATTTTACCATCACAGGAATAGTTAACCACGTTGCAATATCTGTGGTCTGTCAATCTATGATTATTTATATTTTAACTTCACCAAACAATATCACTTTCCAATAACACTTTATAGCTTCCATACCCTTTAGAACAGAGTATATAAAGACTCAACAGAAATCTGCTAAGTATTACTTCATTACTGTGAACGAATTCATCATAATTAACACATAATTGCAATAATTAACTTACCCTTGCTCTGCCTCTGTCTCCTCTTGAGTGTTTTATGTTGGAGATAAAATGATATGCGCCATAGAGAAAACTTTTTACTGAAGGCAAATTTAATCTGAGATCCAGAGAAGAAAGACAAAGGAAAAGGCACAATGTCACTATTAGTGTGGAAATGCCCGATGTCCTTTGTGCTTCTTAGTTATCTTTCAAAAGTGTAATATTGAAAGGAGGTTTTGGGATCCTCTCTGATTTGTAGTATTTGTTCTGAATTGTCTGGAATTCTATTTGTTTTCTTGCCCAGTGCTGACATGGGGTTGATGGCTGTAGGTTTCTTGTCATTGTCCCCACAGGATCGTTTTCCTTATCAGCTGTTGGCAGACTGTGACCATTTAAGGAGAGACTTCTTTAGTGGTTTATCAACCTTATTTTCATAGCTTCTTATTTTCCAGTGTCAAAAAGTATTATATGCATTAAAAAAAATGCACTCATCCATGCCAGGCAATTGTAAGTAGAATTGTATTTTAAGTAATAAACAAAAATGACCTTGGAATGTCTCACAGCTTGTCGGAAATATGACCATTTCTTCAAGTCGAGTTTTATTTAAGAACACAAGAGCTAAGCTTAAGGGAAATAGGCTGTTTTAAGAAGAAAAAACTGGAAAATGATAGCTTACATGTTTGAAGCCCATCAACTCACACTATTATAAAAACCCACCAAGGGGTGCAGGGGACTGAAGTGAAAATCTGTACATAGCAAACAGCAAAACAAAACCATAGGAGAATAGCAAGTCAGAAAGGAAAGAATCCGAATCTCAAACCTTGAAACGTTCCCTTTGTCTCACTGATTGTCACAAACGATTCCAGGGATTTATGACCAAGCAAGGCAAGGATTCAGGATGCACATGTTGGGGATTTATTCTATGATGCAGCTTATGAAAACAGTGAAGCAATTTACCATCATAAAAAAAAAAAAGTGTGTGCTTTCCAGAAATTTCTTGAGAAAATATTGCCAGATTGGGTAATAACTTTGTGAATAAGCCTCAAAATAGAGGGCTTTGTGGCGCTTCATAATCAAGACAGGATCTGGGAATTGAACAAAATGCATTTTGTCTTCAGTCATTTGCATAACAGCAGTTTTATTTTAAAAGGTTTCATGCTGAAAGTAGGAATGCTCTAAAAAGAGAAACAGTGAGAATTCCCATTTTGAAACAAGCTGAGCAGGAGTGAAAATATCACCAAGTGGTCTGGCTGCATCTCAGGATTGTTGTAAAAATAAGTTATGGTGAAGCCAGGCCTGAGTCAAAGGCTATGGACACAGAGGTCAGGATAACGGCTGAGCACCGAGGATCACATTCCATTCCCATTGCTATGAAAATAGAAAGCAAACATGAAGAATGAAGTTTTGGTGGGTACTGAGAATTGCAGGCAGAACAGAAGCTTGGTTTTTTTCCTTATGAAGAAGGGATGCAGAAAATGGTGTGCCTTTACCTCCAAATCCATAAAGTATCAAACATGTGCATATTTCTAATAATATCGTGATATCATTGCCCAATGCAATTTTTTTATATAGAAATGAGTATAAACATTTAAGGTAAATCACTTCCTACAAGTACTAAAAACTGTACTTCCTTGTTCTGTGTACTTTACCATGCAGGAGCTCCTTTAATCTTGAATAGCCAAGTTTGGAAAATGAGTTTTAATTTGGAGACCAAACATAATTCCAAATTCCAAATAATAAGTTTTAACACATAACATAGCTTTTTAAATTCTCAAACCTCAAATTCTCAAAATACGTTTTTTTTATATACATAGGTCATAACCAGTTGACTATCAAAATAGTAATTTTCATTTATTGTTGAAATCATGTTAAAGCACACATTTTGCTATTGGCCACTACATTTTCTATTTATTGGTAATTTTCTCCATCAGTCTTTGAGGTTAACTTCTATTGTTTTATGAAAGCAATTTAGCTGTGAATCTAAATAAGAAAAAAATATGTCTAGATCTCAATACTTGTATGCAAGCCACTAATAACTAATTTCTTACTTGGAATAAAATCATCATAAATAATGGATCCATTCCTACTCGCTGGAGAATAATTTTCTATACAAAGAATTTTGAAAATAATAATATTTTAAGACCACAAAGAAATGTTACTGAAATATCATCTAGTATAATTCGCATTGCATAGATAAAGAAATTGAACCTCAAATTACAGTAATTTGCCCATATCACATAGTGGCAGCAACATTAAGAGTTAAATGGATTCCCAGAAGATTTTAAACTCTGTGAAGCAAGAGTATTTTTTTTAACCTTTAATGTATCCAAAGTGCATATTACAATTCCTTGAACATATAGTCATCAGGTAATATTTAACGAATGAAACATGTTTCAGAGAGTTTTTTAACTTGAAATTTGGGGATGATATGTGTATATCTACAAAGTCAAGACTTCACATTTCATCTCCCTGAACTTAAACTTCTTTTCTTTAAGATTTTATTTATTTGAGAGTGGGAGCGATGGAGAGTGTGCAAGCAGGGATAGAGGAAGAGGGAGAAGCAGACTCTCCCTTGAGCAGGGAGCCTGATGCAGGGCTCAATCCCAAGACCCCGAGATCATGACCTGAGCTGAAGGCAGACACAACCGACTGAGCCACCCAGGCGCCCCCGAAATTTCAACTTGTTAAGTGTTTAGGGGTAATATAGCTATCGTATGTGTCTCAGGACAAAGTAAAGTGCCTAGTACATAATAAATGTTAAATAAAAAAGAGTCGAATGAATGAATATAAAATATGTAATATCTTATATATTGGTTGTAGTGACGCACAGTGTTTAGTTTTAATATTAACAATAGCAATATTAATGAACAGTTGGATTAATGACTTTAAATATATATCTAGTATATCTAAACTATATCTCACTTTAAAAGAAAGCAAACTACAAAATCAGATAACCAGATGTGATTGCTGGTTTTGTGTACCAGTTTAATAAGGCTATAGTACCCAATTAGTTGATCAAACTACTCTAGGTGTTCCTGTGAAGATATATATATATTTTTTATTGAAGTTAGATTTGCCGACATATATTATAACATCCAGTGCTCATCCCATCAAGTGCCCCGCTCAATGCCCACCACCCAGTCACCCCATCCCTCCACCCACCTCCCCTTCCACTACCCCTTGTTCATATCCCAAAGTTAGGATTCTCTCATGTTTTGTCACCCTCTCTAATTTTTCCCACTCATTTCCCCTCCTTTCCCTTATAATCCCTTTCACTATTTCTTATATTCCCCATATGAGTGAAACCATATGATGATTGTTCTCCGATTGACTTACTTTACTCAGCATAGTGAGGATATTTTTGTAGATGTGTCTCACACCTAACATCAGTTGACTTTAAATAAAGCTTACCCTAAATAGTATGAGTGGGCCTCATCCAATCAGCTGAAAACCTTAAAAGCAAAAATTGAGGTTTTTTAGAGAAAACAAATTTTGCCTCAAGTCTGCAACATATAAACTTTGAGTTTCTGGCATGCCAGCCTGACCTACAGATTTCAGAATTGCCAGGCCCCACAATCATGTGAGCCTAGTCCTTGCATTACATAAAATGCACATACCTTTTATTTGTTCTGTTTTTCTGGAGAATTATGAGTAATACACCAGAATTACAAAATCAACTTGGGAAATATTTGGCACTTCCTACTAATAGAATCTTACTGTCATTCTTAACATTAGGTAATTTAAACTACTTAGGGATCCCTGATTAAAAACCAAAAAACAATTAAATATATCACTGAATAGTTGGCTAAAAATGTGTGTTGTCTCATCTATTCATTTTTCTCTCTCCTGAACAAAGTATTCAGAATCTTAGCCAGGGTTCTCTATTAGGTCATGATTTTCACAAAGATATTAAGATCCTTTATAAGCAAACATGGCTTAAATATCCCCACTTTGTGACCTGCTTTACATCTTCAATTCCTTGAATATAATCACCCACTTCTCTCTTGTATGACTAAAATGTGTCACAGAAAGGAAAACAGTGTTTTATAAAATATCTACCCAAATACTGAAACAAATGAACTGATTTATGTTTCTAAAAAAGAAAGAATATGTAAAAACCAGACACCTGAAAACTGATTGGTTTACCCTTGCTGAGTATGTTTTGAAAAAGTTGAATTGAAACCATCTGTTGATGACTCATTCACTGTTGAATCACCTAAAGTATTTTTCTCCAACTCACAGCAATGTTCAACAAAATGCTTTCAAATTTTCTGAATTACCCTTTTCTACTAAAACAAAGAAATAACAAAAAAGTAAATTAATATATCAGTGAAGGTTTGTCTGCAATTGATATGTTCGTGTGATTTTTCTTCATTAGTTTGTTTCTTCTACATGTAGTTTCTATAATTTTTTTCAGTTTTATTGAGATATAATTATAATTGACATATGATCTTGTGTAAATTTAAGATATATAAGGTGTTGATTTGATACATTTATAAACTGCAACATGATTACCACCGTGGTGTTAGCTACAACCTCCAGCCCATCACATAATTATGATTTCTTACTTGTGGTGAGAATCTTTAAGGTCTATTCTCTTAGCAACATTCAAGTATATGATACAGTATTATTAGCTATAAATACTATGCTATTCATTATGCCCCCAACCTTATTAATATTGTTACTGGAAGTCTGTACCCTTTGACCAATATCTCCCCATTTCTCCAACTCTCCAACCCCAGAAACCACAACTCTTCTCTCTTTCTTGGAGTTTGTCTTTTTTAGATTCCACATATAAGTGATATCATACAGTATTTATCTTTCTCTGTCTGACTTATTTCACTTAACATAGCACCATCAAGGTCTATCCAAGTCATCCCATTAGTGGGATTTTTGGCTTTCTCATAGCTGAGAAAGCACATCTTTATCCATTTATCAGTTGACAGATACTTAGGTAGTTTCTATATCTCTTGATTATTGTGAGTAAGTCTGCAATGAACATGGGAGTGTAGATACCTCTACAAAATCCTGATTTCAGTTCTTTTGGATATATATATATATGTGTGTATATATATATATATATATATATATATATATATATATATATATATATCCAGAAGTGGGATTGCTGGATTATATGGTAGTATGGTAGTTCTGTTTTAAATTTTTGAATTTAATTTCTGGAAAAAAGTGCTCATACCTGTCATTTGTATGTCTTGTTTGGAAAACTGTCCATTCAGTTTCTCTGTCCATTTTTTAAGAGGTTTTACACTATTTGCAGTTGACTTGTATGTGTTTTTTGTATATTCACAGTATGATTCCTGGTGCTGGCATCTCTTTGTGGTCATGGAGCAACCAAAGCTGGAAGGACCATGGGAAGGGTACCAAGGCTTCAACAGGAAGGAAATAGAAGGTTCAGAAGACAGTGATCAGGAGGTTGTGACAAAAGTAATGGATTCTAAAAGTTAGTCCAGAAGCATGGTTTTAGTAAACATTTGGTCAGTAATTTGAAACAGAGGACATTTCTTTTTCTGTAGATCGTACTAATAGTCAGAAAATCAGCACACATACCGAAGAATAAACAACACCATTAACCAGTTGGATCTAATTGATAGCTATAGAACACTACACTCAACAGCAGCAGGCTATATGGGCTTTTCAAGCACACATGGAACATTCACCAAGATAGACCATTTTTAGGGTTATAAAACACATCTCAGGGTGTCTGGAAGGCTCTGTCAGTTAAGAAGCTGCCTTCGGCTCAGGTCCTAATCCCAGGATTCTGGGATCAGGTCCTGCAACAGACTCTGTTCAGCGGGGTGTCTGCTTCTCCCTCTCCCTCTGTACACACACACACACTCTCTCTCTCTCTCAAGTAAATAAATAAAATCCTTAAAAAACATTTAAAAACTAAAACACACCCCAACAAACTGAAAAGAAGTGAAATGATACCATGTGTGTCCTTTAACTATGATAGAGTTAACCTAGATTAATAACAAAAAGAAAACAGAAAAATCTTCAAATATCTGCAAATTAAACAATACATTTTAAAATAATTCTGGAGTTAAAGGTGAAGTCTCAAGAAAAAATACTCAGGACTAAACGGAAATAATAATATATATCAGAATCTATAGAGAAAGCACTGGAGAGAGAGAGAGAGAAAGAGAGAGAGAGAAGGCACTGGAACAATGCTAAAGCAACATAACAGCTAAAAGAACGCTAAGAGAGAAATTTACAAATGCTCATATTAAAACAGAAGGAAAATCTCAAATCAATTATCTAAACTTTTGCCAGCAAAGACAAAGAAGAGGACCGGGAAGAGATCAAAGCAAACCTAAACCCAGCAGAAGGAAAGAAACAGTAAAATGCAGAAATCAATGAATTTGAAAACAGATCGTTAGGATATGCCTACATTAAGATGATGAATCAGTGCAAGACCCAGGAAATACGAGAGAATGAGAGAAGGAAAGAAAAAAAAAGAGAGAGATGATTTTCTTTGTATTTGAGGGAGAATATTATTTTAAATATTTTATTTATTTATTAATGAGAGACAGGCAGAGATATAGACAGAAGGAGAAGCGGACCCCCCGGTGAGCATGGAGTTGATGCGGGAGTTGAACCCAGGGCCCTGGGATCACGACCTGAGCCAAAGGCAGATGCTCAACCACTGAGCCACCCAGGTGCCCTCTGAGGGAGAATTTTAAAGAAGAATATGTTGGTCATAAATGTTGATACTGCAAAGATCAAATAGGAAAATTAGAAGCAGTAGTTTAAGGGTGACAATTGGAGAATCGTTCTTGACTTTTGATATAATGATAATATCAAGGTGGTGTAGAAGTGATATTTCAATTACCCAAATAGAAAGTAAGAAATAAAGAATGGAAATAATTTTCTAGGCACTCTTGAGGGAAGAGTGGGAGCTTGATCAGGTGACAGAATTCAAGAAAGGCATTTTAATACTTTTCACAACTGACCATGATTGAAGGTCTTGGCGAAAAGCCAAGGAGAGAGAGTAAATAAAAGATGAGTAATTAGAAGATGAAAGAAGAGAAGAAAGAAAGATCAATGGGACAAGATCAAGGAAATGCAGGTGTGATGGATTATCAGCAGAATAGGCTGGGGGTGTCATGGCTGGGGAGTGCAGGAAGACGTTAATTTGGAAAAGGGGAATAACATCCCATCCTCTGAAAAGAGAAATGATAAACAAATCAGGGAAAATGTGCAAAGAGATTTTGACAGGGATGGGGAGCGAACACTAAAGTCATAATGGATGGCTTTACTTGTAAGTTAGGAGGCAAGTTGAACTCATTCTAATTGTGAGAGGGTCAGAATGGCCTTAGGACCTTCAGGGAAGTAAATATCCTGCAACATCTGCAAAGAGACCTGGACAGATTTATTTCTCTCTGAACAAGAAGAACACTGTTCAGAACAAAAGGCCCAACTGAGGTGAGATGTTATAAATTCTAATGAAACACAGAAGCATGACTAAAGAATTTCTCCTAAACCTAGTGGCGAAACGTCTCCACCATTTTCATGGTACTAACAGGGAGGGGACTGGAGCCTGACAAGATGGTAGACTTTGGGCATCAATTAATGGGCATTTGAAGTTTAAAACATTGCTGTGTCACAAACTGAATTCTGAAAGAAATAGGAGGTACTGACTGTTGCCTGGAATGTAACATGACACCAAAAAAGAACATATTTTTTAAATATTTGTTTATTTATTTACTCATGAGAGACAGAGAAAGAGAGAGGCAGAGACACAGGCAGTTGGAAAAGCAGGCTCCATGCAGGGAGCCTGATGGAGGACTCGATCCCGGGACTCCAGAATCACTCCCTGGGCCAAAGGCAGGTGCTAAACCGCTGAGCCACCCAGGGATCCCCAATAATCTGCAGTTTTAACTCAGTTATTTTCTTTTTTATACTTTATTGGAATTTTTATTCCATTTCTCTCCCATATCTTTTATCTGTCTCTTTTGACCACTCCACTTTCTGACAGGGTACATTTCTCTCTCCCGTCATTCCTCCACTAACTCCCCTGGGAAACCTATAACTTAGCACTTATTTAAATACATCCATATTTTCGCCATATTTTAAAAAGTCTAATTTTCCAAGGAAAAAATACTTCTAAAGTCAAGATTTTAAAATTAAACAATAAAAAATTAAACAACACTCTTGAATATTATAGCACGCTAACTATATACTAGTTAATCCATACTCAGGTTTTCCATTTAATCTTATTAAAACTGAAAATATATGCACAAGACAAAATTATCAAAATAATCAATGGGAACAATTCTCCTTCTTTTAATACTTGCCACCTATCATTTTGTTACTTTTATCCATATCTATTAAACCATAGAATCTTTCAAAGGAAAAAGAACGCTTTTAATTTCTAGTTGAACTTTTAATTTCTAGTTGCAAAGACTCTTAGCAATGCAGTTAACCAAAAAGACAAAAAAAAAAAAATCAGCCTTACATGTGAGCAGAGAGATTTCTTATGCCACAGAGTTTTACTAAATTTCTGGAACTTGACTATTGTTTAAAGCATGGTGCATCTGATGGCAATAGGAATCTAAACCAGAGCAGTGTTAATACTTTGATTCACATTTTTGATTTAATTAAAATTCTTCCCTGCCTTTAGATTGGTCTCCTTTATATCTGAAGTTAAATCCCTTTGTCTCCTCTGCCTGTGGGCCCAAACTGATTTACACAGCTGCAACGGTAGACAGTTCAAAACCATGCTTAGAATAGTTTATTCCATTTTCACTGTTTTGATTTAAATACACGCTTCAAACATCAAGGCCAGTCACTTCCCAAGGCCTACAGGAAAGTTGTACAGGCATCTTTCTAGTTTCCTGGGTAATTGTGGCAACGCTAGACCCACTAACATGCCTAGTTTGAGGACGACATTTAAAGGCATGTCTAAGCTGTTACAGAACAATTATAACTGGAAATGACATCAAACAAAGCTGAAAAGCGTAGCCTGTGAGACATATTCTTCCTAGAAATGAGAGCTCAGGCTTATAAAAACTTGCTAAAACTCTTGGGCTCGCACATAAGTTTAACTGAAACGAAGGTGCAGATGTGTCATATTTTAAAGTAGAAGTTGTACAGCCAATTCTTTTTATAAAAATCCTTAAAAAAATAAAATAAAAATCTTTTTTAAAAAAGTGTTTTTTTTATTTCAATTCCAGTAGGTCGGATACAGTGTGATAGTAGTGTCAAGTGTACAATACAGTGATTCAGCACTTCCGTACATCACCCGGTGCTCATCACAGCAAGGGCACTGCTTAATGCCCATCACCTTTTTCTCCCCCTTCCCTTCTGGCAACCATCAGTTTGTTCTCCATAGTTAAGAATCTGTTTCTTGATTTGCCCCTCTCTCTTCTATTTTCCCTTGTCATTTGTTTCGTTTCTTAAATTCCACCCTTGAGGGAAATCGTATTATATTCGTAAAAAATGAATAATCCGATGTAGAGCCAACTCGGTTGGTAGGAGAGAAGATCAAGAAGACCTCACCCCAGCTACATGGTAAAGAATTTGAAGGACGCACAGAGAATAGTATTAAATAGCATTTTCTTCATAAATCCATGTGAGGAAGACATTTGTCTCAAAGTCAAATTGTGATCTTTACAGTCAGGTATTTCTCCATCTTCAGAATGTAAATATATGTCCAAAGATTGATGCATTTTTAAATATGGAATGTCTTGGCTGTTGATTTTGCCTGCCACAGAATATAATACTTTGATATTAAAATATATTTCTCAGTAGCCAATAATGTAGTTAATTATGGGCTCTTCAACACACCCACGTACACACACACAGACACACACACACACACACACGAAACAAATGAACAGTTTTAGAGAAATGCTCTATAAGTCATATGGTAAATTCCCCAACATCAACTCCTATGTTTATTTATTTAACCCATATAGAGTTTTCCATGTGCCAAGCATTCTCCTAAATACTTTATAGGTATAAACATACTTAATGCTCATAACCATCCTAAAGTCATGCACTATTAGTGCCATAATTTTACATATGAGGAAACTGAGGCACAGAGAGGTTGGACAAATTGCCCAAGGTAGTAAGCGTCAGAGCAAAGTTAGAGAAAGCTTCTAAGATGGGATTCAAACTGAAGTATTCTCTGTAGTTCCCTTTAGCAGTGGCTATGTCCACTCCTGCTAAAAGAAAGTGAATTTAGGGTCACACTTCTCCACATTTTAACCAGTTGTCTGTTTTAGATAATTAGTTTCATTAAAGTGCTTGATATATTCTAAATTTCTTCCTCTCTCCCTCCGCCCCATTTTCTTCCTTTTCTCCTTTATTTTATTTTATTTTATTTTATTTTATTTTATTTTATTTTATTTTTTTGTCTCAGTGCTGAGTAGGTGTCAGGCATCTTGCCAGGGCTCTGAGGATGAAAAATCAACAGACACTCAACATGCTTAAAACAAATACAAAGCGAGAGAGAGAGACCAGCGTGTCCTGAGTATTGGTGCTCACATCATAGGAAGATGCATATGGGACGGATCACCTTACCCACCCTGGAGGCAGAAGCTCCCTAAATCTCCTGACAGTGACCACTAAAGTGGGCTGTTGTAAAGTGGTGCCCAGTAAGCCCCATGGCAGTGGATAGCAAAGGGCAAATGACACAAAGATGAGAGAACAGGAGCAGCTCTGGGAACTGGAAATAGTAGGTTATAAAACCAGCAAATTACACAGGAATCAGAGCTTTAAAAGACAAGCTGAGAAGGTAAGATTTTATTCTCTAGATTGCCATATGACAGTGAAACTTTTCAGTTAGGAAAGTATCTAAACTGGGGAGCCCTGGGTGGCACAGCAGTTTGGCGCCTGCCTTTGGCCCAGGGCGCGATCCTGGAGACCCGGGATCGAATCCCATGTCGGGCTCCCGGTGCATGGAGCCTGCTTCTCCCTCTGCCTGTGTCTCTGCCTCTCTCTCTCTCTCTCTCTCTCTCTCTCTGTGTGACTATCATAATAAATAAATAAATAAATAAATAAATAAATAAATAAATAAATAAAATTTTAAAAAATGAAAAAGAAACTAAAAACTTTATAAACAAAAAAAAAAAAAGGAAAGTATCTAAACTCTATGAAGTAGTAAGACCATCCCAGAAAATACACCAGTTACTGAGGGAATGTTTAATCATCCGCATCTGAAGTTCTTAATGCCAGGCAACTTTCCCAGAGCAGGAGAACAGGAGAAGACATGCGTGACAAACACCAAAAAATTGGTGGTAAGTACGTGTTAGGATGCTCATATGTTGAGGTGACTATGGGACATTCAGGTGGCGATGTAGAGAGGTAGTTCCCATACAGAAGCAGCACTTAAAGAAAGGCCTAGAAGGAAGGTAGACCTCCTGGAGTCTACAGCTTCTGGCAGATAGTTGAAATCATTAGGAATGGTGAGATATCTCAGAAAGATTGCATATAATAAAGAGCAAACAGAAGGGCCCCACATCCAATAATGGGGTGCACTAATATTCAGAGTTGGCTTCAGGTCAAAAAGTTGGGAAGACGATTGAGAAAAGATTGGGTGGATCGGAGGAAAATAAGAACAGACAGGACCAGGGACACTAAGAGGAGAGATATTTTTAAAAACAGGGAGAGTTGCATGGTTTCAAATGATTCAGCGATAGCAAGTAAGAACAGAGGAGGTTAAAGGAACTTGGCAACAAAAATGTATTTAGCAACAAAGGTAAAAAGAGTTTGGGTGCCTTGTTCGAGTCAAAGATATCATAGGAATGGCAGTACGGAGTGAGCAAAGAGGAGTCGGAAAGGCAAGGATATACCTTTTCAAAAAAACTGAAAAAAAAAATCAAAAAAGCTGAGCCACATTGCTCCTTGGCTTCCCCACCATAGTAGTTTCTCCTGCAGTCACATTCAGTGGGTCCCAGAAAATCACAGCCACAACCGACACTTAGCCTTCAGTGAAATCTCCTCATTCCCAACCACAGTGTAGCTAGTACCCCACAGCCCCTCTTACACACCTCATCGAGCCTGCCACTCCTGCTTGCACGGCGTTTTGACCCTGTAAGCACTTTTCTCTATAAATCATAATCTCCCTATACAACTCAATGTGATCAACCTGTTACCTGATCCTCCCTTAAGCACCATATGATCCCTTCCTCGGGACATTAGTCGGGCTCTCAGGGCTGCAAGTGACCCAACTCCAGCTCCAACTAGATTTGGCATAAAAGGTAGTTTATTGGCTTGTGTAACAGAAAAGCCTAGGGGTATGCTTGCTTTAGGCGCCGCTGGATCCAGGTGATCAAACCGTACTATCATGGACACATCTCCCAATTTCTTGGCTCTGCTTTCTTCCGCATTACAGTAATTCCCAGACAGATGTTCTCAATATGTTGGTGAGGGGGATGACTCCCAGGAGCTCCAGACCTCCATACCTGTTATGGCTTGGATGGTGTTGTGATTTATGATAAGAAACATATATTTGGCCTTTGTCCGCTATTCCGCGCACAGAGCTCCTAAAAATCTTGGAATTTTGTAAGCGAGGAGGGCAAGAGCAACAGAGATGTCTTTTATTATCTTAATGAGGTGATTTTAGAAGGCTCCTAAGGGTGGGAGCTGTAGGTTAGGAGAACCAACGACGGTATTTGGGTGTCGGAAATTTCAGTCCTATCCTGTCATCTCTGGGAAGAGAAGAGGGGCTGGATGTTGAGTTCAAGCATCAAGAGTCAATAATTTAATCAATCATGCTTATGCAGTGAAGCCTCTATAAAGACCCAAAAGGCTGGGGTTTGAATAACTTCCTGGTTGGTGACCATCTGGAGATTGGGGGAAAATGGCTGGCTCAGAGAGGTCATGGAAGTTCTGTTCTTCCCTCATACTTTGCCTTACGCATCTCTTCCATCTGGCTCTTCCAGTGTTACATCTTTTAAATAATAAACTAGTAAGTTAAATGTTTCTCTAAATTGGATGAGGCCCTGTTACTTAGTTGAACCCAAAGAAGAGGTTGTTGGACTCCCTGATTTATAGCCAGTTGACCAGAAAAACAGGTCATAATCCAGACTTGTGATTGGTAACTCCAAAGAGTACCAGACAGACAGTCTTTGTAGGGCTGAACTCTTGACTTGTGGGATCAGATGCTATCTCTAGGTGGAGAGTGTCTGAATTGAGTTAAATTGTAGGAAAGCCAGCTGGTGTTGCAGAGAATTGTTTAGTGGGAAAACCCCCCGCCACACACACACACACACACACACACACACACACACACTAGACATGTGATCAGAATTGTAACTTGCAATTCAGGAGATAGTGAGGGGCCCTTTATCAAGATTCTGATTGGCCTTGGCCTGTTAGCCTATCCTTAAAGTTGGGGAAAAATATCAGTCCCAGTGAAGCACATAGGATGAAAATGGAGAAAAGTAGCTTCTGAAGTTAAAAGAAGGTCTGGTAAAAAAAGAAAAAAGAAAGAAAATAGAAAGAAGAAAGAAAGAAAGAAAGAAAGAAAGAAAGAAAGAAAGAAAGAAAGAAAGAAAGAGAAAGAAGAAAGAAAAGAAAGAAAGAAAGAAGAAAGAAAGAAGAAAGAAAGAAAGAAAGAAAGAAAGAAAGAAAGAAAGAAAGAAAGAAAAAAGAAAGAAAGAAAGAAAGAAAGAAAGAAAGAAAGAAAGAAAGAAAGAAAGAAAGAAAAAGGGACGCCTGGGTGGCTCAGTGGTTGAGCGCCTGGCTTCAGCTCATGGTGTGATCCCAAGGTCCTGAGATCAGGTCCCGCATGGGGCTCCCTGCATGGAGCCTGCTTCTCCCTCTGCCTGGGTATCTGCCTCTCTCTCTCTCTGTGTCTCCCATGAATGAATGAATGAATGAATGAATGAATGAATAAATAAATAAAATCTTTTAAAAAAAAAGTGAGACAGAGAGATGCTGCCTGGCAAATAAAGCTAATTACAGTTAATGTCCACGCCAAAACACTAACCATATTACCTTACTTGCCTTTCAGTCCCTAAACATGATTTCCTCATGTCTCCAACATAATAGTTCGAAAACTCACAGGTTTGAATCAGCTTTGCCTGTGGGAAGGATGAACCTGACAACCAACGTTTTGTCAGATGGTTGTAAGACATGTTGGCCTCCTACGAATCTCTGTGCAAATCCACTTTGGTCTAGGGCTTAAGGCAGTCATTCCTGGTCCCCCGAAGCTGTGGTCATGCCAGGGAGAAGCTGGTCTTCCCCCAAATGGACACTGACATGAGGCATTTGGCCATTGCCTTGCCCTGTCATAAAGCCAGAACTACAAGACTTGGAATAATCCCCCTAATGACACCAGTCAGCCCCCAGGGGGAGCTGATTCTCTCACATAAAATCCATCAGCATGAACATTGCATGGGCAAGAGAGAGCTGGAGCAAAGGTCGGCCAAGACCTGCCATTCCTTTCCCCAATCATTAGAAATTTCTACCCAGAATTTTACAGGAATCGTTCCTTCTTTGTGTATTTGTTTGTTAATAGCTTTTCGTCCCTTTAAGACTTATTTATTTATTTTAAGAGAGAGAGAGAGAGCACTAGAAGGAGGTCAGAGGGTCAGGGAGAGAGAATCTTAAGCAGACCCTATGCTGAGCATAGAGCCCGACGTGAGGCTTGATCCCAGGACCCCCAGCTCATGACCTGAGCTGAAACCAAGAATCAGATGCCCAACCGACTGCACCGATATTGTTATTCTTTACAGAAACGAACTATAATTTTTTTTTCTTGGCACCTTCTTTATTGGCATACCCATTTGGTTGCAGGTAGTTGTAACTAATTTACTTTCACTTCATCTCTATCTAGTAACCCACGGGTGATGTAGGTGTAATGATGTAACTACGTGCTCACCTGTATCTGCTGCTGCACAATATGCGCATTCCCGTTGGGTGTAAACCTAGGAATGGCATTGCCGGGCCTATCTCCAACTTCAGTAAATAACATAAAATACTTTTCTGAAGTGATTATAACAGTTTTCATTCCTATGATCTGGGTCTTAAGGGTTCCTGTTGACCCCCTTTTTACCACTGACATTGTTAATCTCTTTAAAATTTAGCCATTCTGGTTGTCTAGTGGTTTAAAACTGCCTAACCTTGGTTTTCATTCAGGTTTAAAACTGTATATTCATTGGACATTTGGAGATTCCCCTATGGAGATGTCTTTTTTTTTTTTTCCTCATTGATTGTTAGGAGTTTCTCATATATTCTAGACCGATCATTTTGTTAGTTAAAGGCGTCGCAAACATCTTTGCCTCATCTGCAACTTCCTCTTCACTGTTAATGGTCATTTTCGTGTTTTACTAACCAACTTTGATAAAGATGAATGGTTTAGACTAAGAATAGTATGAGGGAAATATGATAAATTTTAAGCACCAACTAACTAGTATATGAAACCATAAATACTCGGCGCTGTTCAGGAATTTCTGTCTAAATATTTCTGAAATTAGCATAAACACACAAATCATCAGAGGTCATTGATTAAACACCAATTGCAAGATCAAGAAATCAGTGTTATTAGCAATCTGCAAGGCTCTCTCTTGCTGTTTCCTCACTAACCTTTCTTCCTCTTTAGAATTATTCCTACTTTGACTTCTAAAGCCAAAGTCTAGCTTTGTGAGTTTTTGAATTTAGTTTACGTAGAATCATTCTATATATTATTTCTGTGTGACTTTTTCTCACTCACTTTTATATTTGTCAGATTTATCCATGTTATTACACATAGCCATAGTTTATTATGTTTTGTTGCCAAGTGGTGTTTCATTGTATGAACTATGTGCTGTGTTTTATTTATTCTTTCCACTCTTGCTAGCCATTTAAATTATTTCCAGTTTGGGGCTATTATAAATAATGCTGCTATGAACATTCATTTTTCATGTACATCACACACACACACACACACACACACAAACACATGCACACACACACACACACATGCATATATGAAATTCTCTTGGATATAAACTTAGGATTGGAATTTGGGAGCTAAGGTTATGTATGTTCTAACTTTTCCTGAAAATTCCAAAGAGATTCCCAAAATAATTGTATCAATATATACTTCCTTAAACATTGTGTAACAGTTTCATCTGCTTTAGGTCCTCATCAACACTTGGTGTAATCAGTCTTATTCGTTTCACCTCTTCTTATTGGTAGTGGTATCTGTGATTTTAGTTTTCATTTACCAAATGAAGCTAGGCATATATTTATGAACTTTGTGATCATTTAGAGATTCTCTTTTTTAAAACTAAATATAAAATTTATTTGTCCATTTTTTGATGGATTTACTCTTTTTTATTGGTTTGTAGGGGTTATCTGTATATATTTTGGATATTAAACCTTTTAATTCAACTTACTAAAATTTTTTATTTTTTTAAAAAGATTTTATTTATTTATTCATGAGAGACACAAAGAGAGAGAGAGGCAGAGACACAGGCAGAGGGAGAAGCAGGTTCCATGCAGGGAGCGTGACGTGGGACTCAATCCTGGGACCTTCAGGATCACGCCCCAGGCTGAAGGCAGGTGCTAAACCACTGAGCCACCCAGGGATCTCCAGGGATTTTTGTTTAAATATGAACTACAAATATCTTTTTCTGCTACCTTAATTTACTTCATTTTTCACTCTCATTATAATGATTTCTGATGAAAAGTCCTTAAATTTGATATGGCTCAGATCATTAATCATTTTCTTTATCTTTAGTGTTTTATGTATTTCATTTCAGAAATCTTTCTCAACCATAACTGCATAATGATATAGTCCTGTGTTATTTTCCAGGAACATATTGCTTTGCCTTTTGTTTGTTGAGCTATGAAATGCCTGGAACTGAGTTTTGTATGTGGGTTGAGGTAGGGATCAAGTTTCATTTTTTCCAGATGGAAGTAAACTGACCACTACTATTTGAAAAAAATAGAATCTTTCCTTATTGCTTTTTCATTGCCTTTTTTTTTGTCAGTAATCAATCATCCCATTGATTCCTGGATTCCACTGTTCATACTGAAAAATCAAATATTAGTCTAATTATTGCTGCTTGATGAACAATATATTTTTTTTCATTTACCTGCTTTTAAAATGTATCTCTTTGCCTTTAACTTTCACTAGTGTTCCTATAATGTATATGTGTACTTTTTTTTAATTTGTCCTGCTGTGATTCTGTGTCTTTCTTCACTATTAGGAAATTTTGAGCCATTATCTTTTCAGATATTGATTTTGCCTCATGCTATCTCTCCTCTGTCTCAGGGTATATACTGATGAACCAACATCATTGTATCCTCTAAGTTTCTTAGTGATTTTTCTTTATTATTCATTTTTTTTCTCTCTGTGCTTAATCTGAAGATCTTCTTCTCATCTAACTTCCAGTTCACTAATTCTTACTTTAGCTGCTGCTCATGTGCTCTTAAATGGAAGCATTGCATTTTAATATGTTACTTTATTTTTGTCTCAAAAAAGTTATTTTTATTAATCTTCCATGTAATTTCTTTTCGTGATTTTCAGTTCTTTGATGAATTATTTTATTTATTTATTTATTTATTTATTTATTTATTTATTTTATTATTTTATTTTATTTATTTTATTTTTTTGCCCTTGAAGAGTAGAAGCTTGATTCTTTAAAAGGCTGATATAAAACTCCAATATCAGCCCTCTCTAGGTTTGTTTTGAACTTCTATTGTTTTTCTTGCTTTTCCTTTTGTCTACTTCCCTGTTCATATACCTGGTCATTTTATATAATGTGCGCTGATTCCTACATGAAAATCTGCTAAAGTATTTCAGTCCTATCATAACCCCATCTTCCTCTAGGGAAGATTGCTTTGGGCTGGTACTTGGGTGATAGTAATCTTGGATCACCTTCTCCAATCTCAGACTGAGGCCTCTAAGTATCTCAGACCAAAGTTTAAAGAATATGCACACTAGTCTTTTCCCTACACTCCCCCTTGTATACCCTGATCTTTAACCTTGGTCACATTAGACTGGGGATGTTTTCAAATGATCACTTAGGCTTTCAGCCTCTTGTCCGTTTCTTCTGGTATCAGCTTACACCTTAAGTGGAAAGCAGCTCCAGGGAAGTGGCTCTAACTAATTTCTCTTGATAATGTCCTCTCTATGATTTTCATCAGACAATTCTTCATTGGTTTATTGATCCCTGATGTTTTGAATAAACAAAAACAAGTAAATATTTTTAAGCTTTCCCCTTTTCCTAATGAGAAAGATCAACCTGATTTTTCAAATCCACCATTATGGAAAGTGAAGAAGCTCTATTCTGGGCCATTTTACAATCATCATTTTTTTTTTCTCTTTATAGATATGTTATATTCTTCCTAGAAGAATATTAAATATCTTAAAAACTAAAAATTTCTCCCAAGTAAACTAACCTTTTAAAATAATCAGTACTAAACTTAATAAAATTGTATATACTCTTAATCACCACTTTCATATGACCTATTCACTTTCTAAGCTGTTATAATATTTATTTTGATCTGTATATATTCAACAGATGTTTTATAAAAGTACCTAACATTTAGTCACTCTATTTAAAGCTACTTGATTTCTGATAGATAACTGAATTTATATTTTTTAATTGGTAATTCTAAACCCATTAAAGACACTAAACCATAGTACAGCTGCTCAGTCATACCCTTTGAGTTATCTATAGCTTTGACCCCCAGGGCAACAATTCTTTTCATTTTAACTTGCTTTATATGAATAATTATTATTTGCTTATTTTTTTACTTCCTTTCCTTTTCCTGTGTTTTCGTTTACGTCTTTCTTTATAGTTTTAAAGTACAAAATAATTATTAGTTGATTTTGGAAAAAGTCTTCTATTCCCTCTAAAATGCCCTGCAAGATGTTGTCTTTCTATGATAATTATCAGTGAAACACCTGCATAGCCCTCTGCAGCTCTGCCTCTCTAACATGAACCATTTGTTTATGTTCCCTATCTGCAATAACCAAGACTCTGAGTGTTCTGCTGTCATGGGAAAAAAACTTTTTAGATCTCTTTTTGGAGCAGTTACTTTCTGATTGCATTCTAAGCTGAAAATAAATATGTCACATTTTCTGTATTACCTTCTCCCAGGAAGGGAAGGAATTGTTATTTCAGCATTTCATGAATACACAGAATTATATAGATCTGTAATTTCCACACCTGATTGTTTTTCAGAATAGTCTCTTAAAAACACAGAACCCCATCGTGCCCCCTAAACCTACTGAATCAGAATTCCTTAGCATAGAACCTAACAACTTCTTACAGTTTTGTTTGATTTGGTTTTGACCTCCTTTGATAACTGCGATAACCAGCCAGGACTGTAATACGCTACAGTGGTGGGTTATACTTTTCAAGTCAAATCTTCTAGACAAAAACCTTAACACTAGTTTTCACTTATGTCTTGTTACATCCTAAAATAGCTCTACTTAAACCTATATGTTCACTAATTATTTTACAATTCTTAGGCACCTAGGACTGTAATGCCAAACCTATCATTGACTTTTTTCTCTTCTGCCTTTGCTCCCCCGGTTTCTATCCAGTCTCCAAAACATATTGATTTGATTTCCACAATATTTCTCTCATCTGTCTTCTTTACATTTCCAGTATAACTACTCTAATTCAACTACTATTTCTCTTGTGAAGACTTTTTAAAGAGCCTATTCTCAGACTCTGAGATCAATGCCACATAATCCATCCTATACACTAATCTCAAAAAACCATAGCTTGACTTTAGCATGTTTTTTCAAACATTTTAAACAACATTTCTCTTTTTCAATTAAAAGTGAGTGTCCATAGACTGATTGGCATTCAAAATTTACTCTTACCTGCTCATGATATGCTATTTTAGCATTGTCTCCCTTTTTCGTCTTCATACAGTTACCTGTTAATCTCTTTATTTCTCTTAGCATACTCTGACTTTAGCTTTTATGCCTTTGCTTATGGTATCTTTTTCATTTGATTTGTCCTTCCACTTTCACTCTCTGTTCAAATAGTCTATATATGTCAACATGAAGTCCAAATGCCGTATTCTTCAAAGCTTACTCGATCTCACATGGTTGCAATGATCCATTTGTCTTTATAATCTTATTACTTTATGTTATGGATATTTTGCATGTAACTCTTCTGCCTTCATCGTTTGTAAGCTCCCTGAGAGTTGAAACAGTAAATTATTCAGCTTTCTTTGCTTCTGAATGCCTGGCACAATGCCGTGCCCACAATGAGGGCTCAGTAATTTATGGAATAAATTGATGGGTGCATGCATAAATGGCTATACTGAGAATCACAAAATAGCAGTAAAATGACTATCCAGGCATCACTAAAATTTGCTTACAAGATTCTAATGGGAGAAATTGAGAGTAATAGAGTAAAAAACATATTATTATTATCTAAGAACTATTTCACTTTGATGAGATGAATGAGTGATTATCTCGCCTGAACATATAATGAGAGAGTATGTAGAAATCTCTACATAGTGATTACGTAAAATGATTTTTTTCATCATAATATTTAGGTCAATAAATTCTAAATACAAAATATTACATATACATGGGCAAGATATTTTATTTCTGTTTTTAAATAATTCTTGTCTGGAAAACAACTATTTTTAATATTAGTTGGCAAATATTTATTTAAATTTCTGAAAGCAAATTACCCAATACATTTTCTACTATTTCAGGTAGAAATAGGCCTTTAACTCTGCATTCATTATGCAGACCATCAATAACTTGCTCTTCAAAGTAGTTGTCATTTCCTGAGAAACAATGTTCCTGCCAAGTCATTCGAATCACAACTCTTACGGAGTTTGTTTTCACTTATCTTGGACTATGCTATATCTTTGGCCTTTAGAGATAGTAAGATACATATGCTATTTAAATACAAAAATTTTGGTCTGCATATGTCAAAATATTGAAAGTTTACGTTTAAAGTACTCAGCTTGATTTAAAAGTGGGCAGGTTTTGTGAATTTAATATTTCTGTTTCCTGCAGAGAATGACATATTACTATGAAAGTGTTCTATGAACAGATAATGTTATGTCCTCTAAAAAACACAATTCATTGTTCATGATTTAGAGTTAAAGACGTATTTTCAAATATTAGTTTAAATGAATTAATGACCTCTGAGGGTACCTGTCGAATTCATAATCAGCTAACTAGGTGCAAATGATTAGAGTCTTAGCATTTTTCCTTATGTTTCTTCCTTTCTGTTCATGCTTCTGTTAATATTGACAATCCTTGCTTTATAATTATGCGCACTGTCATTCCTCCTTAGACTGCCAGAAATGGTTGATGGAGTATGCTCATTCTTTTTTTATCCCTTGTGATGGTTTTCCTTCCTTTATAGTTATTGGTTTATTTATTTGGTTTTGAAGATATTATAATGTCCCTTAGAAAACAC